>NC_059427.1:154386483-154426996 GCF_021028975.2 Sphaerodactylus townsendi | reverse complement strand
GCCGGAGCGCCCGTGGTCGGGGGCTGACCTCTGTGAGGTCCGGGGAGGGGAGAGTCCCTGCTCCCGGATAGCTGGGTTGCGTCTGGAGCCGCTGTGCAGGGGCGGGGGAGCCGCATGCGGCTCCCGAGCCGCACGTTCCCGACCCCTGGTCTCAAAGCTTGGGTGAGCAGCACCCAATAAGATTTGCCTCATGTTTTGCTTTTTCCTATCAGTAGCAGAATAAATTATGCGTAAGTGTCATTCCAGTGTGCTTAATTTGCATAGTTCACAGAGGTTGCAGAATTTAGGTTTCCCCTTTGTGGATTACTTGGGTGCAGTGTTTTGATTTTTTTGCACTATAAAAGCACAGCATTAACACCACCATGTCTCTTAAAGTCATTACTTATTGTATTGTCGAAGGCTTTCACAGCTGGAATCACTGGGGTGTTGGTTGGTTTCTGGGCTATATGACCGTGTTATAGTAGCATTTTCTCCTGATGTTTCACCTGCATCTGTGGCTGGCACTTTCAGAGGTGCCATGGTCCTCTGAAGATGCCACCCACAGATGCAGGTGAAACGTCAGGAGAAAATGCTACTAGAACTCTGCCATCCAGCCCGGAACCATACAACACCCCAGTCATTACAGTCTTACCCAATTAAGAGTTTGTGCAAGTGGTCTATCCATACTCTGCTGTAGAAGGAAACCAGTAGTATGTATCCTCTTAGCCTCCAGAGGAAGGTATGACTGTGGAGACACGAATACACTTTACAGGTATTAATCTGCAGAATTTACACATGGCAGCCTGTTCACATGAATGGACCACTTACATGAGCTGTCATATGTTCAGGAGAGATGGAAAACACATGATGTGAATATTTGCAATTTGCTTTAGGTTTTGATTATTTAGGTCTTTGGATAATTCAGGGCTCTGAGCTCAGTTTGTTCCTAAAATTGGTAACTGGCCCAAGAGATTAAAAAAAATAAAAGAGGTAAATACTGTGTAATTTATTTGACCCATTTATATTGGTTTAGGTACATGGGCACTTGAGTGTTACACAGAATACCTGGCTTCCAAAGCAGGCCTTGATGCCCTTTTGAGACAATGGCTTTATTCTGGCATGGGAATCCAGCATGTGGCCCACTGTGCAGTCCTGCTTATGTGCAGTGGGTTGAAATGGCATGCAGGAATTATAAATTCAGAGAAACAGGTTTCTGCCACTTTCAGAGGTGCCAGGTTATTACATTGAGTGAAAGTCAGAATTTGTTAATCATGTACAAATTAAAATAACTATATATTCTCTGTGCTCTGGAGCGTTTCTGACTCTTGATATTAAGATGATTTAGGAGAATGGTATGTGGACACAGTGGTTCTGCATGAGCAATGGTTCTGCATGAGTGCAGGAAAAAAGCATGAAAGATAGCACTGACTGAAGAATTCACCTTCCTAAGAATGCCAGATTGTGTTCTTGCTTTAAAAATACAAGCTTCTATCCCTTATGGCTGCAAAGATGTCCTTGAAAATATATGGATATGCTAACTTCTTAAAATCTAGAAATGTGGTTGAATAAGTTTGCCAACTTGTTGTGGGCATGGCTGTATTGATTCTGTATCCTCTAGCTGCCAGACTCAAGCTGAATTATGTAAAAATGTTGAATAAATTATGGGGAAACAACAGGGATCACAAAAGTGTGTTCAATTGCTGTAATTTCCCCAGTTGCAGAATCCACCATTTCATGATGCAGAATTTGGATTATGCAAGAATTATTTTTATAGAGGAGGCAGAATGCTCACAGCCTAGGAAATAATGAGATATGAATTCCCAACAATTTGAGCTGAAACCCAGAAGTGCATTTGTAGGGAGTTGAAAATGGCCTGGCAGAGGGATGGGGGCATGTGCCAGGACTTTGGGTGCAACAGGAAAACTCCTGAAATGGGGGAGGGGCTGCTGGTAGCCGTGGGCGGAGTTAAAAGGCAGAAAAATCAGTGACTGTTTTGCTTTCTTGGCAGATTGTGGAGAGGGGCCTGGAAAAGTCAGTGGTGTTTGAGGATGACCTGCGCTTTGAGATCTTCTTCAAACGGCGTTTGATGAATCTCTTGTATGACCTAGAGGAGGAGGGCCTGGACTGGGATTTGATGTGAGTGAGGCAGTGTCAGGAAAGCCAGTTGGGATAACTTTGGCAGAAGCCTCTCCCAGTAGGAGCTGCACCGTGATTTGGGATTTCAGAACATAGTATCATAGAATTGGAAAAGACCACAAGGGCCATCGAGTCCAACTCCCTGCCATGCAGGAACACACAATCACAGCACTCCTTACATATGATCATCCAGCCTCTGTTTAAAAACCTCCAAAGAAGGAGACTCCACCACACTCCCAGGTAGTGCATTCCACTGCCGAACAGCCCTGACAGTCAGGAAGTTCTTCCTAATGTTCAGATAGAATCTCTTTTCCTGCACTTAGAACCCATTACTCCTGGTCCTTGTCTCTGGAGCAGCAGAAAACAAGCTTGCTCCCTCACCAACATGACATCCCTTCAAATATCTAAACATCATGTCACCTCTTAACCTTCTCTTCACCAAACTAAACATACCCAGCTCCCTAACTCTCTTCTCGTAGGACTTTTATCATTTTGGTTACCCTCCTCTGGAATCATTCCAACTTGTCAATATCCTTCTTGAATTGCGGTGCCCATAAGGAGAGTCTGGCTCTGTCTAGTCCAGCCTTGTTTTTAACAATGGGCAGATGGGAGTCTTTGGGTAGTTGACAAACTGGACATGAATGCAAAAGCTCTCTGGTTTTGATTTACCTAATTTATCTGCTTCTCTCATTGCAGCTGAAGTTCTAAAATAATTCTGTAAAAATCAGTATAGCTCAGGGGCAGTGATGGAATTCAGCTGGTTCAGGCGAACAGGTTGTTAAGCCCCTTGCTCCCCAGGGGTGTGAGGCAGCCCTGGGCAAACTGTAGCCCTGGGCAAAACCTGAGTTGGATGCCCCCCCCCCCCCATGGGCGGCCACTCCACCACGACCAAATTTTTTTTGCACCAGGACATTGGTGCCTGCAGGGGGTGCCTTTTTAGACATATCAGCACCATAATTTCAGCATATCATCAGGAGACTGTCCTTATGCTACTCCCCAGGTTTGGTGAGGTTTGGTTCAAGGAGTCCAAAGTTATGGACTCCCAAAGGGGGTGCCCCATCCCCCATTGTTGTTTTCAAATGCAAGGAGCTAATAGGAGGTGGGGGGGCTACAGTTTTTTGAGGTGGTCCATAACTTTGGCCCCCTGAACCAAACTGCACACCAAACCTGGGGGGGGTATCATCCAGGGCAGATCTCCTGATGAGACCCTGAGAGGGATTTGAGACTGTGCCCGGCTCTCAAGAAATGTCTCTTCCCAGCCTGCAACCCCCATTGACAGCAATACAGAAAACTCAATGCAGTACCAAGATTCTTGGGCAAATTTCAGGGATGTTCCTGCAGGGGGCGCATTTTTGATGTATTAGCACCAAAATTTCAGGGTATCAACTGGAAACTGTCCTTATGGTACTCCCAAAGTTTGGTGCAGTTTGGTTTAGGGGGTCCAAAGTTATGGACCCTCTCAAAGAAGTGCCCCATCCCCACATTCTTTAAGCCTAAGGAGATGGGGGCTACGAGTTTTGAGGGTCCATAACTTTGCTGGACCCCCTGAGACCAAACTAGAACCAAACTTGGGGGGTGCCATCATCTCCAGATAATACTCCTGCTGAGAATTTTGGTGCTGAAACATCCAAAAAATGCACCCCCTACAGGAACATCCTAGAAATTTGCCCAAGAATCTTTGTTCTTTCATTGAGTTTTCTGCATTGCTGTCACCAATGGGGAGTTATTGCAGGCTGTGAAGGCACATTTCTGAAGGCACAGTCTCAAAACTTTCAGGGTCATCATCAGAAGAACTGCCCTAGTGATACCCCCCCCCCCCCAAGTTTGAGGTGCGAAAGTTTGGTTCCGGGGGGGGGCCAAAGTTATGGACCCTCAAAACTGTAGCCCCCATCTCCTATTAACTCCCATTGGAAACAATGGGGGATAGGGGCACCCCCTTTGGGAGTCCATAACTTTGGACCCCCTGAACCAAACCTCACCAAACCTGGGGGGTATCATAAGGACAGTCTCCTGATGATATGCTGAAATATTGGTGCCACTAGCCTAAAAACTGCGCCCCCTGCAGGCCAAAAATGGAAAACCACCAAAATACCCAAAAACGAAGCCAGCATTTTGATGCCCCCCACAAGGTGATGCCCTGGGCAGCTGCCCACCTTGCCCAATGGGCATTACGCCAGTGTCGCTCCCCCTCCCTCAGGAGAAGGAGCGATGGGACCACACAGCCGGACCAGAGGTGTGCGGCCCGATCCATGGGCCTAGCCAGTCGTGGATCAGACCACGCGACTGCTAGGCTGCGCAGCTTTTGGGGGAGGCCAGCAGGCCTCTTCCACCAAAGGCTGTGAAGCTGGTCCAGAGGCGTGTGGCCCAATCGGTGGGCGGGCGGCCCCCCCTTCCCCAACTAGGAGGTGCAGCCAGGGGGGCGCATGCGCGGTAGTGGGGCACTGCAGGGTGGGGGTGAACCGGTGGTTGAGGGATTAGAATCTTACCACTGCTCAGGGGTCCCTGACATGGTGTCCGTGAGCACTATGGCACCCTCCAACATCTTTTCTAGCACCCACCGAGGTTTTTTAGCAATTGGGTAGGGCTTTTGCTGGGTAGGGCTTTTGCTGGGTAGGGCTGGGTAGGGCTTTTGCTGAGCAAGGCTTCTGATTGACTATTACTAGGGATTTGATTGGCTGTGCAGTTTTTAAAAAAAATGTTGCTTTAGCAGCAGCTGCCACCACAGCACAAGGATCTGCACTGTGTTTCAGAAGTTAAGCTGTTGCAATGACTCCTGCAATAGCCATTCTATGCCACATGTTTTGTTGCTCTGCCCACCATGCCATGTCAGAAGTCCAGATGTGCCTGCAGACTCAAAGAGACCCCTAGTATAATCCAGACAACCAACAAAGCAATAAAACTTGGCCAGCCCTACATATTTGTAAGCATACTGCCACTGACCATGGAGGTTCCACTTTTATTTATTTAGGTCATTTTTCATAAGCCTTTCTCCTATTACAGGCTCAAGGTGACACTTTGTGACCATGACTATTAAACTCATCAATCTAACATCTCTATGAATTTGTCCGGTTCCCATTTAAAACCATCTGAGATTATATAACACAGCAACCTCGCTGATGCGAAATTGATCCTGGGAACCCCAAAAGAGGACATATATTTCTGGAAAGTACTTGTTTTCAAGAGCCTTGGGAACTACCAGTCACAGAGTGGCGAATCGATAGGTGGAGCCAGTCACAAAACAGTCCTTAGTACATATGTGTGCCGCCTTTTTCACATGCAGGGCCAAGGAGAAATGGTTTTGTGGAAGCTTTACAGGGAAGGATAAGAAAGTGATTTTCTTTCTTATCCTTCCCTTTACAGGATCCTTCTTATCCTTCTTATCCTTCTCTGCTAGAGAAAGGCGGAGAGGTACTTTTAATTTATGGGCAGTGTCTCATCACCCCTGAACGACCTGTTGGCCACTCTTGACATGGGTCGCCTTCAGTTCTGTGAGGAAAGTAAAGCAAGATCCAAATGTAATAGATCAAGGAATTAATTTTTAAAACAACTTTAAAGCTATATCTGGTGGCAACAAATTCCATACATGGTGGTCATAAGCATGTCAAACTATTTAAAACAAATTGTACTACTATATAAAGTCAAAAATGAGTTTAAACACAACTTGGTTGGAATCTAACAATTCTCAATCATTCCTGTTGCTGTTTCACTCTTGGCACCCCCAGCTACATTGGCCGGAAGCGCATGCAGGTGGAACATCCTGAGAAAGCTGTACCCCATATCCGCAACCTGGTGGAAGCTGATTACTCGTATTGGACCTTGGCCTATGTCATCTCCCTGCAGGGTGCCCAGAAGCTATTGGATGCCAAACCCCTCTCCAAGATTCTCCCCGTGGATGAGTTCCTGCCTGTCATGTTTGACAAACATCCTGTGTAAGGCTGGGCTTTGTAGCAACTTGGAAGGCAAAGCGGGTGAGGGGGTTGGGATACTGTTCCCATGGCCAGTAGTAGTAGTAGTAGTAGTAGTAGTAGTAGTAGTAGTAGTAGTAGTAGTAGTAGTAGTAAGCCTTTATTGGCCTAAATTTTAACAATACTACAGTACAATTAAAGTATAAGCAATATATGAACAAATAAAAATTAAGCCTTCATAATTTCAAGCAGGAAATTTGCAACTGTCTCACAAAATGTCAAATCAGTACTATTCAGCAAGTAAGGTACCTTTCAAATCTGGGAGTAGGTAGGTTTAGCCTACAGTTTTCAGAATTTGTATTTTCCAAAATTGACCTCTCCTTTCCAAAACGGGAAATGTTTCTTCCTGGTTTGTCTGAAAATAATTGGAATTTGGTACATTTGGTATGTCTTTTTCCTCACTCTTACTTAAAGGGTCTTCAAATTTCAGTCTATTTCTGTTGGGGGTTCCTCCAAGGAATGCTGAGAACCATACTTGTGCACAGTGAAATTTCAGCTGCCTTAAATTTGTAGCATTGAAGGGTCTGAAAGCATTCAAGTCTTTTCAACATGATATTGTGTTTTCCCTTCTCACAGTACTGAGTATATGGAGCATTTTGAAAATCGAAACTTGCTGGCTTTCTCAGTGGAACCGCTGTTGGTCTACCCCACACACTACACAGGTGATGATGGATATATCAGTGACACAGAGACCTCTGTGGTGTGGAACAATGAGAAGATCAAGACAGACTGGGACCGAGCCAAATCCCAGAAGATGAAGGAACAGCAGGAACTGAGTAACAAGGCCAAGAACTCTGATGTGCTCCAGTCCCCTCTTGACAGCACAGCCCGTGATGAGCTATGACACCACTGGGGCACAGGTGGAGGGACTGTGGGAGAGGCATGGTGTGAGAAAAGGGAGTTTCTCTTCCCAAGGGCTTATGAGATTGAACCTCTTGGGTGATAGCTGTTGCAGGACTCCAGCATATCCTATGTCTTCAATCATAACTTTGGACGTCATGTAATGGGTAAACCTGAATGCTGAAGGCATGCCAAGACCTGTTTGAGGGCAAGGGGGCAGCTCGATGCAGTTTGCTCAGTTCTACCACAACCCCTCCCCCAAATGTCTACTTCCTTCTTTTGTTTGAAAAGCAGTGCGGGTACAATCTTAATATATCCATTTGTGGAAGAGGAGTTTTATTCTCTGAATAATCATTACCCTGCTAAGGGTGAGAGAGGGGCTGAGATGTAGTCCAGACCAACAGGTTTGGCATCCTGATGCCCGGTGTCAGACTAAACTAACTCTTTTGGTGTAAGTTTGAGACCTGTGATTATTTTTATATAAAACTTTGACAGTGACAATTTCACATCTGCTTTCTGTGAAACATTGTCTCTCCCTTACCCCAAATGCCTTGGTAACATTTGAGATTGTGACTCTGGTAAGTTCTAGATTCCTCTTGACTTCTTAACCTTTTCTAGTATCTCCCATGCCCTGTGTGTATGAGGACAAAACAGTGCCCTGGTACATCCTGACCAGCTCAATCCAACTGTCAAAGGTCCATGATGTGCTGTGTAGTTTACCAAGAAAGGTGTGACCAGAACTACATTTCTCAGCAAACAGCCTATAGTTTCAGAGAGTTACCATGTTGGTTTGCAGGAGAACAGGTAGACTTGAGTCCAGAAGCACTTTAGAGACCAACAAGTATCTGATGAAGGTAGCTTTGACTCTTGAAAGCTATTATTCCAAAAATGTTGTTGTTATCTAAGGTGCTACTAAACTAGAATCTGGTTAACCAAGTCCATAGCATTCACCGTCCATGGCTGGAACCTGCAAGTAGGTACATCCTCTAATGTGGTCTGTACCAGTAAATCTTCCATATTTTTGTTCAGATACATACAGTTACATTAAAAGCAGGTTCCATATTATTAGTTGGTGTTATGGGTGAGCTCTGGAATTAAAAATACTGAAGACATCTGAGGTGTAGAAATCTTACCTCCTGAAACATGGTAAACACCTTGACCATCCAATTTGTTTAAAAATTTAATGAAACTTGAATCGTTATTGACTGTGTGTGTGGAGGGGGGGCGTTTAGAAGACACAACAATCCTACATTTTGGAAAAGAGGGGTTTTTATTTATCATTGCTGGAGAGGTGGAAGTTTGGCATGAGATTGAGGAGAAATGGGAGCAGGGAATGTTTAGTAGAGATTGCGCCATGGCAGTCCAGGTATAGATTCACCAACATTGGAAGAACATGACACATAATGTGCAACATAGTGCATAGGGCTGTCAGCTCTCGGTGGAGAAACACCTGAAGATTTTGGGGGTGGAACCTGGAGAGAACAGAGTTTGGATGGGGGTGGAGACAGGACATCAGTGGAGTCATAATGTTATGGAGTCCACCTTCCAAAATGACTATTTTCTCCATGGGAACGTATCTGGGTCTCCTGGAGACCAATTGTAATTCTGGGAGATCTCTAGCCACCACCTGGAGATTGGCAACCATACATATGTGGAGCAAGGGGCTTGGATATCATTTGCTATGGATGCTACACAGCACTTCCTATCTTTTACAATACAATAAGGTGTGATGTATGTGAAGGGCAACAGGTATATTTGGTATATATAATCCTGTCAAGCAAAGTTGCGGGCGGAAATGTGGATTTTGCGGCACGTCAAATTCGAATAGTTATCTGTCAAAAGACCAGCCGTTTTACCTCAGAAGTTAATGAAAACATAAGCAGAACTTTATTTAACCTGAGAGAGATATTTACATTATATACACAGTATCACAAATAATAGTTACATGCACAGCTAATGATTTGTTACAGTTTGGTTGCATTACAATATCTTTTAGTCTAGTCAGAGCACATTTCTATATCATTTGGTTTACAACAGTATACAGAGCACATCTTTTCTCTTAGTCAGTCAGTCAGGCAGTCTCAGAGAGTGTGTGTGAGGGAACAGAACACTACCAACAGATTTTAACTATCACCCATAGAATGTTTGTGCAGCTTCCCAGAATTCCATGCTGCTCTTGCTGCTGCTGCTGCTGCTGCATGCAAAGCAAGGCTGGAAATTCCAACAGTATGTACATTTTGATATAGCTCTGTCTCTTTTGTGGTAAGCTCTGCCCTAAGTGGATGAGTTAATTGGCAAAAATAAGGGACCACCTGCCTCATGTGACTGGAAGAACTGTCTGCTCACACAAGGGCATGTTTATCACTAAGATGTGCATCTGCACTCAAGATTACCACCTACAGAATTATTCCATCATCAGTTTTTCTTGCATCCTGTAGGCAGATGCCATAATGGGGCCCATTATGCATGGAGTGCTTTCTGTAATGCTCCTAGCCCTGTGATCCCTTCACAGTAGGGTCTCTTCACATTTCTCTTTTTAAACATGAGGAGCCCCACTTTCTGCCATGCAGCCTCACTCATGGCTGCCTGCCCCCACTTAAAATGCAGGATAGTACCCTTTAAAGGCAATATTGATATTGCTTATATCAATATTGTTGAGGCTGTGTTTCATTGCTTTTTGCAATTTTAGGGAAAAGCCTGCTGTGGATCCTGAGGAGAAGATGGTCTCCCCCTCCCCCAGTCCTCTCAGGGATCCATGGAGGCCCTTTCCCTAAAAATGCAAAAGCAACCTCAACAATATTGATATAAGCAATATTGAAATTACCTTTTAAAAAAACAAAACAGGCAGCATTCATCTTCCCCTTTGACTGCAGTGATCCAGAAGGAGGAAAAGCCTCAGAGAGAGGGAAACCTTGCTGTTTCACTGCTCTCACAAACTGTGGGGCACCTAGGATCTCTGGCAACATGACTAATGGTATCAGTACAAGAATCTCTGTGCTGCAGGAACCATATGGTTACTGTGGGCCAGAACACCAGTGTATAATCAGCCTGGGACTGAGGAAATTCTCCCCTGATTTTCTTCCTGTGTTATCCAAAATGTGGGGTCTGCCCCTTATAAAATGGGGAATTAGTGAGAGCAGACCTTGTGTGGTGAAAGGCTGAGTAACTATCTCAAGATCTTTGCCACCAATGTTTATGGAGATGGGTTTCCATAAGAAATCTGCAGAAATCTGAAGTAAACATTTAACAAGTTTTATTAGAAAAAATGAAAATAATAAACTTACAAGCACACAAATGTTCAAAGCACACAGAGATTCACACAGTCCTAGGATATAGATAGTGTTGAATGTACAGATCTAGAAAAGTGAGGGAGTTTTGGGGAACAGTTACCTGATCTAGAAGAGAATTGGTCCAATGAGCAAAGTTCAGCAACCCATGCTGAACTTCGATAGAAGAATGGAGAGAAGACAACACATTGAGAACAGAATTAGCTAGAGAGAGAGAGAGATGTCCATGAAAATACTGAGTGCTGGGTGAGGAGGCTAGTTCTAGGGAGAAATGGGCCCTCATGTTATGCTAAATTACACTAATCTCCCAGAACAAAGGAGGCTGTCGCCTTCCAGAGGGAAGACAAAAAGTTGGACACTTAAGTGGTGGATACTTAAACTTAATGGTTTGGCGCTTGGCTTAATGTTCTATGCCAGGGAGTGCCCAGAGATAGCTAGCTATTAATGTGAAGCTGATTTAATAACAACCTCGGGACAACGCCAAATGCAAATGGGGGTGGGCTTTGGAGGTGTGTGACGGATGCATTTATCCTGCATTCAGGTTACAGGGTGGAGCCGCCCCTGAAAGAGTTAAGCCCTGGCCAGCCCTGATTGGCCAGAGGAAAAAACGCAGATACTATAAATACTGTCAGCGAGAGTGCTGAAAGGTTCTGGTATCTTGGTTCTTGCTTTGAGTCTTTGGACTTTTTGGCTCTGTGTGAGCTTGTGTGCCTCGGGTACTTTTTGTAGCAGCGTGAGGAGAATCCGCCAGATCTCTCACTGCTGTGGCTTAGTAATAGCTGAGGAAGCTATTTAAGTCATCAAAAACCCTGAGATTTGGAGGAGAGTGTCCGCCCTCACGTGTTTGTGAGGGAAACCTCTAAAAGTCTATAGGTCTGTCCTCCAATACAGTGAACACCAGTCTTGGGAGGCCCAGTTCCTGTGGCAGAGAAGCCAGATTTTGGGAGTGTGGGAGAGGGAGGCTGTTATGCCTGAATCCCACTGGGCGTAGACTGGGTGTTTTATCTTTGTGGTGAGGTACAGAGGACTGAGATTTTATTTTATGAGGGAGTGTGAAACCTCCAAAGCAACATCATTTCTGAAACCTCTTTTATGAAGTAACATCTGAAGTAAAGTGACACCTGCGAGTGTTCATTTTGTAACTTAAGTGAAGTGCCTGCAACCGTTAAGCTTTAAGAAACTTAAGTGAAGTAAAGTGCCTGCAACCGTTAAGCTTAAAAACAATCTGTCTCTGAAATAGTTAAGCTTAAGCAAACTTTCTCTGAAACCAACAAGTGTAAAACCTCTCAAAGTTACCTGAGAAGCCTTTGTGAAACCAGAAATAAAAGTTTTAAGTTTTTTGTTCTGTCAAAACCTGTTCCAGTCTTCATTTATTTTCCTGTCTGTGTCTGTGTGTTCCCCAAACAAAAGGGAGGTGGTGGCCGTTAAAAATCAGTATTGAGTGGGCTATATATATAGAAAGAAAATTTATTTTTGGTGGCAGCGAAAAGAATATTTTTGGTGGCAGGGCAGAAGAGAATATATAAGCCCCTTTTTTCACAAGGGGCTAAACAGAAACTAGAAGATGAAATTAGTATTCTGGCAGGAACTCTTAACGGAATCCTTGTTATCTTATCCTTTGTCTGACGGGACATGTGAGTCAGGGCTGGAGTTGGGAACTGGCTTTTAAGTTGAAAGCACTGACTTTTCCCAATCTCTTCAGGAAAAGATGAGGGAATTTATTTTGCAAAGCAGGTGTTGGCGAAGGCTAGTCCAGGCCAGTTTTCCTATCTTCATGGGTGGCATTGAGCCCATGAAGAGGAAGGCATTCTATCTTGGCACTACAGTCCTTGGCCACCTTACAAGGTTGGCGGAATAGGTAGGGTCCTTTTCCCCCACCCACTCATCATGAGTTTGTCTAATAACACCTGCACTCATTCACAAATCAGTTGCCTACCCACTTCTTGGCATGTGTGAAGACCTCCCAGGCCTAGTCTTGTAACAGCATAGTATGTAGGAATTTCCTGCTCAAACTGACATAGTTACCTCCATTCCTTCCCCACCCCATGTACTTCTGCTGATGTGAAAGAGCTTGTATGTCCTCAGGAGGCAGGTGTGCGCAGACTTATTTGGAACAGTGCTGAAATGCATGCCTTGGATCCTAAGCTTTGTTTACAATTGCACATCCTTTTCCATTGCAGAGGCAGCCCTCCAAGGCACAGCACATTCCTGTTGTGTTATACACTTGCATTTATTCAAGGCATGTTTTTCAATGAGACTGTAAGTACCTACAGAAGCAACAATAATCATAACATATCATGATGTGATGTTATGACGTTATAATGTTGATGCTTCTCTGATAACGTCGTAACATCACATCATTTCATAACATCATATAACAGAAGCAACAATAATCATAATATATCATCATGATATTATAACATCATGATGTTATAATGTCATGATGTTACAACATTATCATGACGGTATAACATCATGATGTTATAACGTCACGTTATAACATCATCATGACGGTATAATATCATGACGTTATAACATGACATCCCGCCTGCGCTCCCTGTTGCCAGAAAGGCCCCCCCCACCCCAAGGCATTTTCACTGAGGTGGCATTGCGGGAGGTGGCCTGCTTACCAAATGGTCCGTGAAGTGGTAGAGTGGTTGGGTTACTAACCCCCCCTTCCTAATCATTGCAACCTAAAACGTAGCTGCAGAAAAAGACTGTTTGATAGGCCCTGGGTGTTGGCAAGGCCGTTCATCGCAGCAAAGGGGTGGTGGCCATTTTTAAGCTGCCAGTTGCTAAGTAGATTAAGGTAGGCATCTTATTGTACATCTATTTTAGTCATTAGAGCCAACTGGAGAGTTGGTAGGTTATTACCCCCCTCCTCTTCTTTGCAGTTCCAAAGTGGCTGCAGGCCACAGGCTGAGGAGTAGGCTTTGGGAATTGGCAAGGCCATACATCACAGAAAAGGGGTGGCAGCCATTTTAAGCTGCCAGTTGCTAGGCAGATTGGGGCAGCCATTTTATTGTGCTTCTTTTAGTCCAGAAAATTCATGCAGTGCTTTAGTCCCCAAGGAACTGCGGCTAGGCCTCAAAATCAGGCAATGCCAACCAATTTTAGGGTGGGGGAGGCCTCACTTGCGAGCAATTTCCCTTCAGGAGGTTTTATGGCTTGGCCTTACGGAAATCCCTTGATTGTTACCTCTTGGCCCGGTCAAGGGCTGCCTAGCCCCTATTTTATACCTTGGCAAGTGGGCAACATGGGAGTTTACCCCCCTCCAGGCCATGGGAGTCGGCTGCACAGCACCCGCCTTTCCCCCTTAAACTTCCCTCATGGGACATTGGGTATGGCGTATGGGGGGCAACACTCACAACCTGCGCCGGGGCCTAGTATAGCCAAGGAAATCTTTCCCCGTGGTCCCTTTGGGAGGGGGCAACAAGCTCCTCAAAGCACAGGCGACCAGCCTGGCTCATCCCAATCGGCCTCCAGTATGTCAGGTTGTAATCCACCTTCGGGTATGGCAGGACAAGGTCAGCAGCCTCCCAGTAGTGTGTTAGGGCTGGGGCAGCAGCCCTCTAGTGGTGAGGTCACTCAGGTTAGCATACCATCATCAGCTTTAGGGTCCGCCAGAGCTGAAGGGGTGACCGGAACCACCGTCCCCGCAGGGCAGGACACCTTGGCAACCTCAGGGAAGGGGCGAAAGGATCGGAAGTTGGCTCGACGTTCCCAATCCTCCAGATGCTCACCCAGCACCTCCTCATCTGGTGAGTCCACTGATGAGGACTCTGCCCAGGCAGCTGGGGATTATTGGATCCGGTGGGAGCAAGTACCGGCACTTTCCAATTGGATTGCCAGCAGGCAGTCAACTAACATTAGTTCTAGCTCGGCACAAGCACCGCCCACTGGGCTGCCTGGGACCCAGGCGACTCCCCAGGGTCTCATCTGCTACATAAAATCAGATAATGGGCTTTAAACGGCTACTTTATGGATATATTTACGGTCTTGAGACCTGAGGGGGTCTCTGAGCTGTTAGGATCGTGCATGGCAAAACGAAAGGGGCGCATCAGGAAGGCCTAACGGACTTTTGAAAATTTGTTAAAGGAATATGCCGAATACCTGTCTCTGATAGGGGCAGCTTACCCCTTACGAGCATGGCACTTGGCTTCACATTGGGCTAATGTACTCAAGGCGCGCTCTTTAGCCGGGGACAATGCAGCCATGGACTATGGTGAAGCATTTAGGAGAAGTGCCTCTCACCATCCAGGTTTGGGATGGGATCTCATCCATGATCAAACACAGATGACCATGATTCAGGCTTCAAAGGTTCAAGGGGACGGGTTTAGAAGGAAAGCCACGGCTCAGAAGGAATCTTATAGGGCTGTTTGCTGGGCTTTCAACATTGGGTCTTGTAATAAGACCAAGTGCAGATTCGAGCATGTCTGTTCCATTTGCTATGGAGCCCCTGCCCTTGCCTTAACCCTAACCCTAACTTATTATTTTTATTTAATATATTCTGTCATAATTTTTTCCCAATGTTGTTAAAGAACCCTGAAACCTGAAACTGACCACTGCCCTATTCTCGGACAGCGCCTTAGAACACAACGTCACATTCAGGCAACCCCGATCCCCTGCCCTTGCATTAACGCTAACCCTAACTTTTTAAAATTTAATTTATTCTGTCATAAATTTTTCCCAAAGTTGTTATAAAACCCCAAAACCTGAAACTGACCATAGCCCCATTCTCGGACAACGCCCTAGAACTCAATGTCACACTAAGGCAAGCCTGATCCTCTGCCCTTGCCTAAACCCTAACCTATGTTTTTTATTTAATTTTTTTGTTACAATTTTGGGAGCAATTTACGGCTGAAAAATTAAATAAAAATAATAGGGTTAGGGTTAAGGCAACATGGTGATGTTGCAACATGGTGATGTTATAACGTCATGATGTTAGAACGTCATAATGTTATAATATCATCATGATGTTATAATATCATGACATTATAATATCGTGATGTTATAACTTCATGATGTTATGACATCATCATGGTGTTATAACATCATGATGTTATAATATCATCATGACATTATAACATCACCATGTTATAACATCATGATTATGTTATAACTTCATGATGATATTATAACGTCATTATGTTATAATATCATCCTGTTATAATATCATGACGTTATAACATCATGATATTTTAATCTCATGGTGTTATAACATCAACATGATGTTATAACATTATGATGTTATAATGTCATCAAGTTATAACGTCATGATATTATAACAGGACGATATTATAACATAATGACATTATAATACCATCATGATGTTATAACATCATCATGTTATAACATAATCATGAAGTTATAACATAATCATGATGTTACAACTCTTGATGATGTTATAACACCATGCACTCCTGCCCTCCTTAGCAATGCAGAAGCAAACAATTCCCACCCACCCCCGCCTCCCTACAAAACTGTCCCTAAGAGTGCAACCTTGCAAGACTTCAGGTAATAGCTCCTTTAAAACCTGACATTGTATTTCTCACCTGGACTTAGCCAGGCTGCCATCTTCCAGGAAAGCCCCTGGCGCTCAGCGGGGCTCCTGGGGATGTTTGCAACCCAAGGTGGTTCTGCTGGGGTCCCCATGTGGTCACGCCCCCAAGATGGACCCAGGAGATGGGGAAATGAGGCCACCCTTGGAACGGGGACTCTTTCCCATTATCTCTTAGGGCAACTCTCTGAAGGAGGCTTAGAGGACCCAAGCCATGCAGAGCCATGGTGCAAGGACGAAAGAGCTTCATGTGGCTCCGGAGCTGCAGGTTGCAGACCCCTGTTTTATATCATGCAGATCCACTTTTATCATATGTTTCCCATTTTGAATAAGATTGAACATCTATAAGAAATTGCCACTCTAGTCTATTGAACACCTTTTGGGCATATAAAGGAATGGTTGCAACTGGTATACTATAGTTATTTTCCATGTTGAGTAGTATTTAATGCTTTAGTTGTATGATAATTATATTTCAATATCTATAAACCCTGTTCAGTCAGTATGTACGTACCTTCCAAAGATTCATACATTAATTTATTACTGGTACATCCCCTCACTTTTCTTCCAACACAAAACTTAAGGTAGCCTACGTACGTTTGGTATTCCATTGAGGCACTGCCCATTTTTGTGCTAGAGCCCTGCTAGAGCCAATCTGTCATTCTTAGGAAGCTGAAGGAGCAGATGGGGTGAAGCAGGCTGCCCGTGACCAAAAGAGAAAACAACTCCATTTGTTCCTCTGCCATTGAACTGAACCACCTCCATGGCTGTGAGAAGCAGGAAGCATGCAAAGCAGCACAAGCAGGCTGGGTGTAGGGGAAAGGGTTGGGGCAAAGCTGTGCCCATTCACAACCCTTTCTGCTCTGGCTTCAAAGCAAAATTAAATTCATACTACAAGTGCTCCTCCTTGCTGTGGGGAGATTAGAAAGTGAAGGCGGGGCTAGAGAAAATATGTCCACAAAATGAAGGCGGGGCTAGAAAGTGAAAGTGAAAGTGGGGTCACAGTGAAGTATATCTGTACAAGAAATCTTGGCGCAGCTCCATCATGCCTCCACCATGCAGCAAGCACCTTGTGTGTAATTGACCAGTATAAGCCAAACGTGAAAACTACTGCTTCTTGTTAAGATTAAGCCTGGGAAATGATGAAAATCTGTAAAGAAGATGAAGGAAAGAGATCTGAATAGTGAGATGAATGTGGTTGTATGATTGAAAGAAAGCAAAAAGAGTAAAAGAAGAGTAATTCTAAGGCCGACTAAAAATATGGGTAGTCAAGAGACTTGTACAATTTGCTGGAGTTGTAGAGTTGTTTGATGTCTTTGTTGTGTTCCAAGACATATGCAGAGTATGAAACTGTTCAGCATGTTGTATTTGTGTCAGCTGTTGAGGCTCATGCATGTTTCTTGGGAAGGTACAATTAGGTACAATTATATAACTTCCAGACAACTTTGTAAATTACTTGGAACAATGTCAGCTATATGTGGTTAATTCCCCACTTCAAAAGTGAAAATAGATACAAACTGGTTTGGTAAGATTCGAGACCTTTCATGGTCTCCAGGATGAATGCGCGTTCGGCGCTGGTGCAGTAGGGAGTTCTGCTGGAAACCTGGATATTTGGAGTGATGAGCACGCATCTAATAGTGAGTGGGGAATCAACCTATGAGAAATGTGTGTTTATGTGCAATTAATCAGTTACTACACATGGGGAAACCTGTGTGTTTTTAAACCTTCCCTCTCATAACTCTTCCTTGATACAAATTAATCCTTGCAGCTGTTGTTAGTTACAGCAGAGGAAAAAAGAAAGGTACCTGTAATGCAGGGTTAAAAATTACATAAGGGTTCATAAACCAGGGCACCAACAGGGAATTATGTTGTGTATTGCTTGTCAAATTACTGTGTGTCCATTGGTACTGTCACATAAACACATTGTGCACAACAATTAGAACACCATGGTGACCACATGGGAGCCTAGCCAGCTCATGAATATTATCTTGACCCCTTCCTTGAATTTTCAGTTTTCATTTAAAAACAAAATAAAATAAATCTCTAATCCTTTTCCCACCCAAATTTCTCAGAAAAAAAAGGAAACTGGTTCTTCATTCTTTAGTGCAGTCCTCTGTTTAGGAAATTTTCCATTCCCAAAATGGTAATAAGGATCCTGGGTTGGTGGTTCCCTGATAAGAATTTGTGGGGAGGTCCAGGGGCTATGGTCCCAAAAGAAGGCAAGGTTACACATTAACATTTTGGAACTCCATGCTGTCAAAAAGGCCCTTAGCCACCTCACAGATATGCAAAAGGGACAGCAATAATAATTCAAATGGACAAAATGCTTATAGTCTTTGGCCTGAACAAGCAGGGTGGCATGGGCTCACAATGGTTGTGTGAGGAAGCCATAACTATTTTGCTTTGGACTTTTGACCACAACTGCACCATTCAGGTGACCCACATTGTGGGAGAGGAGAATACAAGGCCATTCATCCTGAGCAGAGCCTTTCCAGCAAACCAAAAATGGTCAATAAGGGAAGTCTACCAAGAACCGGTGTTCAGCAGATGGGGATACCCAGAGGTGTATCTTTTTGTTACACAGGTCAGATGGTTCTGCTCAAGAGTGGAGAGGGGGAACAGTTCATTGGGAGATGCATTTCAGATCTGGATAGATGTTTTGTGATGCATTCCCATTCCCCTTATACCCAGAGTCCTGGAGACACTTGGAAGGGAATTACTCCAGTGCATACTTGTGGCTCCATTTTAGTCCAGACAGGCCTGGTTCCCAGCTTTGTGGAGACTAACATGGAACAGATTTCTTAGACTGCCAGTCCAACCAGACCTTCTGGAATGGGAGGGCAGGTTGCATTCATATATACATCACAGGCGTAGCAAGGGGAGAAAGCACCCGGTGCACCGGTGCACTGATGTGTTTTCCGCCCCGTCCCGCCCTGGAATGCCCCCATCTTGCCCCCGCCATGTCCCTGGAATGCTCTCGCCATGCCCCCACAGTTGCACACCACCCACCTCCTTGGAGCTATGCCTCTGATATAGAAGAAGAGTTTGGATTTATATCCCCCCTTTATCTCCTGTAGGAGACTCAAAGGGGCTTACAATCTCCTTTCCCCCTCACAACAAACATCCTGTGAGGTGGGTGGGGCTGAGAGAGCTCCGAAAAGTTGTGACTAGCCCAAGGTCACCCATCTGGCACAGGGAGTGCACAAGCTAATCTGAATTCCCCAGATAAGCCTCCACAGCTCAGGCAGCAGAGCGGGGAATCAAACCCGGTTCCTCCAGTTTAGAATGCACCTGCTCTAAACCACTATGCCACTGCTGCTCCTATATATTGCCTATGGATCTAATGGGAAGGGTTTCTTGTACAAGCGCAGAAAGTCCTGATTCAATCAAGGAAGCTTTCAACTAATTGATTGTATAAGTTGAAATGGGTCCATGTCATTGAATGAGCAGTTAAGAAGGAAGTGGCCCTTAAGAAGGCATCATTGACTGATTACCTTGTTTATCTGATAGAGTTGAATGACATGGAAACACCCCATTTTCTTCCAGAATGTCAAAGCTCTTCCTTAAGGTTCTACTCAACTCTGATCCTGGACATTAGAAGGGCTTTGAACATATCTAACGAATTCAGGAGAGACCAGTTCCTATTTGTGTGTTATGTTTCAACAAAGGGTGGAGAGCTCTGCTTACATTGTCCAGATGGATAATGACAGTTGATCTATTGATGCTTGAAGATGACTGACAAAGTTTATTCATTGTTGATATGAGTTCACTCCACCAGGAGGCCTCGGCAGCCTTTCCAGGCTGGATGTCATTGCTGGACATTTGTCACATGGTTGTCTGCTGACACCATCATAAAACACTGACCAGCAAACAAGGAGAGAAGCGGAGGTGGGAAAAGCATCATCACACCACCAGGTAAGAAGCTTGCTAGAATCTCAATGAGACACTGCACTGAAGACCGATGGAAGAACAGAGTTGCACTTACCTGGAACTGCTGTTCATTGTGGTCTTCTGTGAAGGCACACATTCCTTCCCTCCTGCCCCAATATGAGTTCTCAATGTTGCTGGGAGTCTGACAGTGGAGGGGGTACTGAGGGAAGAGAGAATGGTAGCATTGGCTCACATAGCAGCCTAGCTGGGGAAAGTCTCAACAAATGCAAAGCTCTTTGCCCCTTAATGGATTAGTGTAAGACTTGCAATGCTGATGGCAGGCCTGCGTGTGCTCAGTCCCAATATGTGCCTGCACAGAAGATCTCAGGGAACAGAAGTTACAGGTAAGTGCAACTCTGTCCTTTACTTTGAATGTACTGTCCAATACTTCCAAAAGCATTACTAATGAGAAATGTAATTGACTTCCAGTCTATGACACAAGATGGTTGGACTCAAATCTGGAATCTGAAGCTCCAGTTAATGGTGAAAAAGAAGCAGCATGCCTCTCCAGATTAAGGAGAGACCCAGGGGCTTTCCGCACTTACTGTGTTGTACTGGTTTCTACTCAGGTTCAACTCAGTGTATCCGCACTACAACCGAGCTCGACGTTGTCCTGTCTCTGTTCCCCCCGCTCAGAACCGTAACATCGCTGTCGCAGTTATGAACCGCGACTCACAGGTGGAACAAGGTCGATATCGCTTCGAAGCTTCGAAATGCGGATGCATCGAAATGACACCGCATCCATTCAACCAATCAGGAGCCGCTTCGTTCGCATGCGCAGAACGGGAGAGTCGTGACGGGCAGAGAGCGCGGCTTTTTTAATACAGTTTCTCTCAGGTTTCGAAGCTACGAGATCGAGATCGTTTCAAAGCGACGATACAGCCAATTCATTATTGACTGACTAAATTGACTGACTGTCTCGAAGAAAAGATACAATTAATCCTCCTTTTGTGCCGTTTGAGGGGTTTGAGGGGGTTTGAGGGGCTGTCATTACCAATTTATTTCCGAAGTCCTTGCAGACATGGATGATAGGAATGACTGTCATGACCGCTCAGAGAGCAGAGGGGTGAGAGGTATTTCATGGAGGGAAGAGGAAACAGCAGACTTGATTGCTATCATGACAGAGTTTCAATTGCACCGGACCCTGGAAGGGGCCAAAAGAAACATTCACATTTTTGATAAACTTGCTTCACAGATGCATGTCAGGGGTCACCACAGAAGTGCCATTGAGTGCAGAAATAAATACAAAACTCTGAAGAGAGACTTTAGAAAGGTTGTTCAGCAAAATGAGATGTCAGGGGGCACTCGTAAAACCTGCTCCTTTTACAATGAGATGAACAACCTTTTGGGGACCAATATCAACATAAGGCCACCTAACATCAGGAGGAGTGTTACTTGCACAGTAGCACCATTTGGGGCACCTCTGGATGCTATCGCAGAGGGAGACATATACTTCCTGTCTGCTGCCAGAGTACTCAAGAATTTTTATTTCCGGAGGTTAATGTTGCCCTGCTCTCACCTGTGTGTTGAGAATGGCCAATGCACTGGCCTTTGCTCTGCAGAGGTTACCTGTGCATTGTCTGCCCCTGCTGGACACTACCTGGTGTTTGATGATCCTCCTATGTTGGCCTTTCACCCCACAAGCAGGAACTGTACCCAGACCACTCTTTTCCGATAAGGGTGACAGTCAGGTGGATGAAGCCAAGATGCTGGGTGAGTGCTGGCAAACATGCTGGATACCCTTCTCACAGAGGTTGCAGGTGGCACTACGCAGCGCAGGTTGAAACCCCATGTCAACTAAGTACAACTGTACCATTCCTTAGAGCTTCCCTAAGCAGCTCAAATTTTTGTGAATGCCAATATTCATTTTTGTCAGTGAATCTTGGGCAAAATGGACCCCAGGGGCAACACCTGCATAACTTCTACCCAGCCCTGTAAATGGTCCTCTGCTGTGTTTCATAACAAATGTGTCTTCAAATCAACCCCTGGGAGGCAGCCAGTGAAACAGCTGCAACCCAAGCCAAGTGGGTCTTCAGCAGTTAAGTTTCTCAGAAAAAAAACCTCCAGCAGAATACTTCCATGAAACTACATCAATGGTGGGTGTGTAAACAAGGGACCCCAGAGTCTTCCTTTAAATCCTCCCTACAGGGAGAAACTGGGTTCCACCCCTGTAAACAACATTGAAATTGTGTTCTCAGCAAACCACCCATGATTTGTGCCGGCAGCACATATTTGGCAAGCTCTACAGTGGCTATGTTGTCCGTTGGCATCTCTTCATGCCTGTTGTGAGACATGGGGATGCTGGCACCTGAGCATCCGTGGCCAGGGAACACAGATGCAGCAGCAGCTAACTTTTGAATGTGCTGCGTCCTTCTCTGACACTATCCTTCCATTCACAGGAGAGGAACTTCCTCGCGATCCCACGAAGTCCAGCGTGCGCAGCTATCCCGTTTCTCCCCAACCACACTCCCCTAGGTGTTCCATGTGAGCAGGTGAGCTCTTTCCGCAATCCCAATTTGTGATATTTCATGCATTTTGGAAATGTAAAAGGGATGGACTAATGATCGTCGTGTAAGGAACTAACAGTCTTTGGGTGAGAAAAATAGAGGTCAACCAATAAGTGTGCGCTGTGCTTACAGAAGGCTTCCTGTGAAGAACCTGTGAGCAGACTTTTGATGTTCTTTAGGAGTTTAAGTAAATTGTGAAACCTGAAAACACAATTTTTGTGGCTTCTTCAAGCAACTGCAAACTGTGCTAAGTGAGCATGGAGTCTCATCACTCATATGCTTTTGCAATGGGAACTGAGTTGCAGAACATGTTATTTTAGGCTGCTGATGAGTGAATGGTCCATGCTTTGTTTCCAGTAATTGCTATGGTGTTTTGGTTTTTGCAGAATACATGACATGGCATGCTTCCTACCGCACCACTCTGAACACTTTTGCATATGCACAATACTGCGCTTTCTATCCAATTTCGATGCACTTTGCAGACAGATTCCAATGTGCAAGATAGCAAACTGAAAATTCAACTGTTGTCAGCTGTCTGCTCTACATTGCAGGTCCACCCATCCAGCCAAACACACAGGAATCTCTCCAGCTTAGGACAGAGGTACGGCAGAGACGTGCTTGCCGGGTTGGCCTCCTTGCGGACATTGGCCAAAAGCTGCTGGAACACTGCGAACGAGAGGAACAGCTGAGAATCCAGGAGGCACAGGCAAGCCAGGAAGCAAGGGTGGCACTTCTTGAGCAACTGAGGATTCAGAATCAGCAAATAGCTGATGGTGTGAAAGCTGTGGCGTCAGCCATCACAATGGTGGCTGAATTAATAGCCCAGCGTGTGACTTCACAGCAGTCACAACCTCAGGTAGCTGCGGCCATCTGCACATGCTCCTCAGACTTGCCACAGGGCCAGGACACACCAGCACCCAGGGAACAGTCTCAACCAAAAAAACGAGCACGCAAGGAGAAACACATCTTTGACTTGTAGAGGGCTCACTGGGTGTTATTTATCTATTGTTCAGTATTGTTATTGCTCAGTTAACTGTTCATCATTAAACAGTTCCATGAAATGGTCAGAATTTGTGCTGAACATTGCTGTCAAACTTTTACATGTGCATCCACATTTGTGCACATGCCATCAGTACATGTTATTGCCACCAGCTGCACTGTGATCCCTCAACAGAACTGCAAAACACCTCCATTTTCCCCTGTAAGGAATCTCAGAGCAGCTTGCAAGTTCCTTCTGCTCCCTTTCTACACAGGAGACACTTGCTTTGGGCTGAAAGTGGTCTGAGGAACTCTGAGTAGACAAAGGACACACCCAAAAGACTCCCTTGCCACTCAAGTGGAGGAATTTGGAGTGAAACCTGGATGCACAGCGCACCTGCTCCTAAGCCCTACACCATGCTGGCATTGTACCACGCATAAAAGCCATTCCCTCACTGCTGGACTGGAGGATGGAGTGAGTTAGCTGAAACAGATGATAACTCAGAAGAAACATTTATTGAACTTCACATAATAACAGCAGAACACCAAACACAACGAAGAAACTTAACAACCCCCCACCCTCAAATAACACCAAGTCTAGCCTTCCTCCTGTGATTGTCCTTCTGCAGCATTCCCTAACAATTCCAAAACCTGGGCAACACTGTTCTTCACTTCCCGCACATCCCTCGACAGCCTTGCTCTGAGGCGCTCCAGGCGGGCAATTCTTTGGTGAAAAGATTGCACTGCAGATGAGAATTAAGGGAGAGAAATATATCAGCATCCATTGCATTCATTCGTTCTTGCTATTACAAAATGGCAAGTTGCACTGGGTTGGAACACATTTAAAACATCTGGCCAAGCATGCATGTAGTAGTGTTGGAATTACATTGCCAGAACACCTGGACCAATACACACAGTCCACTCAATTCTGCACACAGTCACACTTCCACAAACAATGATGCACCTACAAATTTCTCCTGTTCTTCCTGGTGCAGTCCTCTCCCTGTCTCCTTCCCCACATTCCTGGCCCTCTGCACCTGTGGGCACTGCAAGAGGGAGAACTTATTACCAAAAAGGGGATTTCAGCATTGCTTACGTAATTTCATGTGGGACATTAATAGGGTTTTTTGCTGATGTAAGCTTGACCAGTACCTGCACTTTCCTGTTCAGCATCTTCCTCCTCCTCTTCCTCTGTTTCCACCTCCACTTCTTCTGGTTGCTGTTGGGAAGGTCCCGCCTCCTCCTCTATCTGCTCCTCCTCCTCGCCCTCCTCCTCATGTACATTAACGGCTACAGAAGAAGAGAAGAAGAAGAAGAGTTTGGGATTTATACCCCCCCCCTTCTCTCCTGCAGGAGACTCAAAGGGGCTTACAACCTCCTTGCCCTTCCCCCCTCCCAACAAACACCCTGTGAGATAGGTGGGGCTGAGAGAGCTCCGAGAAGCTGTGACTAGCCCAAGGTCACCCAGCTGGCGTGTGTGGGAGTGTACAGGCTAATCTGAATTCCCCAGATAAGCCTCCACAGCTCAGGCGGCAGAGCGGAGAATCAAACCCGGTTCCTCCAGATTAGGTACACGAGCTCTTGACTTCCTACGCCACTGCTACAGAGAGCAATGGCACAGATGTTCATCAACATGAACACTGTGTGGCAGTGCAGTTGGAAAACAGACAAGTGAAGTTACACATTAAGTACTGTCCAGAGGGGAGGTGCCGGGGCTGGTGCCACCACCGTGATGCTGGAATTCAGCCACAAACAGCATCAATATGAATGGTGTTTAGAAGGGGAACCTCACATTCTCATACGCCAAATAAAAAGGATGTACAGAAGCAATATGGGTGAATTTATGGTGGATGCCTGCTGTTGGAAGCACCAAACTTTCAGGGATTGTTTGGGGGACTCTCCTGATGATACCAGCCAAGTTTGGTGAAGTTTGGTTCAGGGGGTCCAAAGTTATGGATTCCCAAAGGTGTAGCCCCATCTCCTATTAGCTTCCATTGGAAACAATGGGGGATGGGGCACCCCCTTGAGGGTCCATAACTTTGGACCCCCTGAACCAAACTTCACCAAACTTGGCTGGTATCATCAGGAGAGTCTCCTGATGAGACCCTGAAAGTTTGGTGCTGCTAGCCCAAACAACGCACCCCCTGCAGGCAAAAAACCAAAAAAGCGCTAAAATGTTTTTAAAACCCACAAACGGAGGGGCGGAGCTTTGAACATAAATGGGGGGGTTCTAACCCAAGGACCCCCCCCCCCTCACCTACGTCCATGACTTCAGGGCACCTTAGTTGTACTGTAGCAGCACCAAAATTTCACAGGACCCTTAGTGGGCCCTCCTACAGATGCCACCCTGGTAAGTTGAGTTGTGGTGTGGGGGTTGTGTGTGCAAGTTTTGGACAATCAAAGGTGCAGCCCCAATCTCCTATTATCTCCCATTATAAACAATGTGGGATTCGGGCTGCACCTTTGAGTATCCAAAACTTGCACACCCCCTACTGTGCATAAATAAATGCCTTCCAGTACTTGTGCTATGCATTAGTCCTGCTTCTCGCTCCCTCCACCAGCCACCTTGCTACATCTCTCACTTTTTTGTCCCATCCTGTTCCTGTCACCAGTTTAAACAATGTGTCCTTGGATGCCTGCTGCTTCCAATGAAAATTTTCTGTGCAGCAGTGCAGGTTTGCATATGGATATTGCAAAAGAAAAGCACTTACTCTCAGGTCTCCGTTCAGAAAACCTTGGCTTTCCAGCCATGCACCAGAGGTGTGCCATCTGTCGAAAGTGCTTTGGGCACCCATGTGGCGCGGGACGACCGCCGGATGCCTCCATTGCACTGAAAAACTTTGTTTTCAATGACTTCCATTTTGTCCTTGTCTGCATCGGTGTGTGGTCGAAGCCTCGATCCTGCAAAAGGCTGGCAATAGCTGCAAACCTGCTTTCATTTGGCAGATGTGTACTGTGCATCAGCGGATGCGCAAAGTTCAGATCCTTCACTGCAGACAGCAGCAAGGCTGTTTCCTCAGGCTGCCAAAATATGCCTCTTCTCCCTCTCTGGTCAGACATGTTGGCTGCTTCCCTGTAAGGAGACCTTGCAAAACTGTTTTACACTATTCCCACCCACCCACCCACCCAAGGCAAACTTGGCCAACCAGAGAGGTTTTCTCATTATTGGGGTGAAAGTGAAACTGGCCTGACACTCAAGTTTACCTGGGACCAGAAATTTGTAAAGTGGAAGGTCATTGGCTATTTGTTCCTAACTGAAGAGTAGCCGCCCCCCCCCCCCCAAAAAAAAAAACAAATCAGCAGACTGGAAACTTTTTTGAATTTCTCCCTTCCAGTACATAGCAGCTAAGTAGGAGGACTGGTTGTTGAACAAAACGGAGCCTCGAAGCATCAATGCATTGTAAATGGAAAACCTAAAAGTACTCATCCTCTGGTTCCGTGTCAGCAGAATGACACTCCAGGGGAATAATGGTGGATGTGTCCAAACTGGTTTTGCCATTTACGTAGTGCATTTCCGTGTTTTCTGTACTTCTGCAAATGCAGGCTACCTGGATTTGGAACCAATAGTAACAGTGCTTGCAACCAACAGTTTAAGTTTTGCAAATTAGGGGAATTGAACATCCTATCCTCTCCATGCACTCAAACCAACATTCCTTCCCAGCACATGAGAAGTGTGTGGATGCGGCAGTGCACATTGCAAAACCGGATTGCGGTTTTGTAATTTCAAAGCTTCGACTACCATCGTGAGGCGCAGTGTGCTCGCGGTTTATGGCTGAGGGACCAAAATGACAGAATATCTGCAGCAAACCCAACTTGTGATGCCACCCAGGCAAGGACGTGGCTAAGGGGGGGGGTTCTCGGGTTCAGACCCCCCCATTGCATGTCCAAAGTCCCCCCCCCCTTTTGTGGGTTTCTGTACATTTAAAGGGTTTTTTTGTTTCTTTTGGCTCCGCAGGGGGCTTATATATTAGGTTAGCGCCAGGGGTCTGCAATCATTGGCTCTCCAGATGTCCGTCGACTATATCTGCCTGCAAGCCCATGCACAGCATTGGCCAATGCTGGCAGGGGCTGATGGGAATTGTAGTCCACGAACATCTGGAGAGCCGCAGGTTGCAGACCCCTGGCGCTAGTGGCACCAAAATTCCAGGCTACCGTCAGGTGACTCTCCTGATGATACCAGACAAGTCTGGTGAAGATTGATCCACGGGGTGCACAGTTGGCCCAAATTTTCCCAGATTCTCTTTTTAAATCCTCCCCCTCGGCATGGATTTAAAGGGAGAATCTGAGGTCCCCAGGTTACACATTGAAAGGGATGCTGTTTGGGGGTGGCATCACAGCAGTTGCCCATGGGGGAGGAATGCACAAACCTCACATTTTGCACTGAGCTCCACTTTCCCAAGCTACCCCTCTGCCTGGAGGGGAGAGAGAGGGGACTGTTGGCTGCCAGCTGGGAGCCCAGCCAGTGGGGGAGGCGGGGCAGGTGGGTCATGGGAGTCTGCCTTTTATAAGCACTTAGGCTGGGAGTGGGGCCTCGCCCCCAACCCCCCCCTAAAAATGTATACCTACATCACTGCACCCAGGTTTTGCACAGTGTGGGTCAGATGTCCCAAAGCTATGCACCCCCAAACAGATTGCTTCTATCCCCATATTGTTTCCAATGGGAGCTGACAGGTGCAACTTGGAGGGTCCATGAATTAAACAGTTCTCACTGCAGGACCAACCCACCCCCCAAATTTAACTGGATGTAAGTGGCACTAACTGTGATGTCCTAACAGTGCTCAAACAGGCAGATCAGAAATTCCTCACACCCCACCACAGTAAAGTAGATTAAAGGAAAACTCCACCCCCTGTACTGTTGGATTTTTCCATGCTTTCAGTCTGAGAATTTGTCTGCAATTAAAAAACCGTGTGAAATATTGCAACTCATGTGAATGCAGAGATTACAACTGTGAGATCACAAAACCATACCTATGGGCCAGGTCTGGGGAGAGAAAGAAGAGTCGCTTCTCAGATGGCCAGACTCTGAACAGTAGTTTTCTGGGCACATTTCCCAGCTCATCTTGCTGCCTCTCTGTGCAAGCTTGGTGTGCCATATGGTATTGTTGATGGACAGTAAATGAGGCCAAGACCAGGTGTGAATTTGCAGCGAAACATGACTTTATTAACTAATTAACTTGTTAACAGTAAACTGAATCTGTAACTATGTACACATGGGGCAATGTAGGCCTCTACCAACTGTGGAACCACTGCAGACTGCTATTCAGTGGTCCCGGCTTTCCTTCAAGGAACCTTTAAAAGTGCTTCCCGCGACCTCTCTTGCCCTCCCTGAGGTTCCGGGTCAGCATAGGCACTGTACACTCCCTGTCCCTCCTCAGGTGGGACCGCAACTTCTTGCTCTCAAGCTTCAGTTCGGTAAAGAAGCGCCCACCACGGGCCATCATCTGGTCAGGAGGATCACGGGCCAGCAGCCTCACAGATATGTTGTGGGAGGGACCACACAGGTGGCAACAATGTCAACCTACATTATCTGGGATTACCTCCAAAGGGGCAAGAAGGCACCTCCACCTCGATTTTAGTCGGCTGAACGCACGCTCCACTACACACCTTGCCCTTGACAGTTTGCGATTGAAGTTCTTTTCCCGTGTGTTGTGGGGTGGGTTGTATGGCTTGATCAGCCACTTCCGCATGGGGAAGGCACCATCCACCAAGACCACAGGGGGGACCGCCACACCATCCAACAGCAGTGTAGCTGCCGGGTGGAAGAAGGCCCCCATGTCCATCAGTTTGGTGAAGTGGCACCCACAGAAAACGTGGGCATCGTGGCTTTTGCCCGGGTGTCCAATCTCCACTGCATAGAAACATCCCCTGTGGTCACAGCAGGCCATGAGTAGTACGGAGGGAACGCCTTTCCTGTTAATGTACTCCCCCACATAGGCCAACGGGTGGTTGATAGGAATGTGGCAGCCATCCACTGCCCCGACACACTGCAGGAAACCCAACTGCCTGAATCCCTCCATCACCTGTTGTAGAAATAGAAGAAGTTGAAGAAAATGTGGTTACCTATTCCCATTGATGGGCACTCTAAGCTCATTGATGGTTCTCAGACTGGTTTTCAAAATATTTTCAAAAGTATAATTCCAAAAAGCCTGTACTCCACCCCAGGGCACAATATGGTAGACCTCCTGGATCTGAGCGAGCAGCAATCCACTGTCATATAGCAGTGATAATCCAGACATCAAAGGCTAGCTTCCTGTTAGGGTTCCATTTGGGTGCACCATTTATTTAAACACAATTTGCATCATTTTGTCAGGCTTGCTGCCCTTTGAAAGCTATCACTTTGAGGTGCGCACAGAAAACGATTTAATTCAATGTCATTTTAAAATAATAATAATCCTTCCAGAGCAGTACCTCCCTATGATCCAATATACTTACACTGATGTTGGCACTGTAAGACTTCTGCAGTTTGTAATCATTAATGAAAAGGGGTGTGTGTGCGCTGTGGTTTGACATGTACACCTACCTGTGCAACTGGAACTGTGAGCTGAACAACCGTGGGTAACAGTACGTCACTGACTGCCTTGCAGAAAGCATGGAGTGCGTCTGCAGCACTTGATATACCGACTCCAAATTGCTGCTTTACTAAACTAAAAGATGTGATATTGGCTAGATACCACACAGCCATAGCAACTCACATATCCAAAGGCAGCGCAGGACGCATGCGGGTGTTCTGGTGTTGCAAGTATGGCTGCAGGGTGTTGACCAGGCTCTGGAAGGTGCCCCTGGACATCCTGAAGTTGCCTATTGTAACGAAAAAGCCACTTATATATAAGTTCTGCTTTCTGCGCTGCCACCAATAATATTTTTCCTCTATAGCCCACTCAATACTGATTTTCCACACGGTCACCACCCTGACTGGGGAACACAGACACACAGACAAATAAAAGACTGGAGAGGTTTTTATAATGAACAAAACTGAAAACTTTTATTTGCAGTTTAACAGAGGCTTCTCAGGTAAACTGGAGAGGTTTAACGCTTGTTGGTTTCAGAATAAGTTTGTCTTAAGATGTTACTTCAGATTCATATGCACACCGACACACGCAGGTGTCTCTTAAGGGAAGATTTAGCTTTGAACTAATAAATTCCCTTACGCACGCAGACACTATTCCTCACTGCTCCAATACCCACTGATCACACCCAAGCACACAGTCCAAGCCCAGGGAGATACCCTGGGCACACTTTGGCCTCCTCTCTCCTCCCACTAGTCCTAATATGGCTTCACTGCCTCTGGACTGGCTTCTCCCAGACTGGGTGTGATTCTGGTGATACACAAAATAGGGCAAGGCAGACTAGGATAGGTCTGGGCAGTTTTAAAACCCGGCCTGGTGGCTCCCGAAGGGCACTTCAATTTGCACCCAGTCAGGGCTCCCTCCTCCTCTGTCAAGCATACAATCCGCTTAGACAGGGACTGGACTTCTGTCAGCCAACTCTGCTGAGACAGAATCCTTTTCTTCCAGAGCTGACAGACTCCTCTCTGCCAGACTCTGCTCTGCTCTCTCCGACCGACTCCTATCAGCACTCCACTCTCCTCTCAGTGCTGTAAGCCCACTGGCTCCCCCTAGCTCTTGCCAAACGTTACTGGACCTTTTTCAGCCAATCAGGTCGGTTCTCTCCTTGTGGAGCTTTTTTTTCTTTTTCTGGCTGTTGCTAAGGCCTTCTCCCTTTGGCCTGCTGTACGCCAGCCCTTCAGGGTGGGGGCAAGTTCGTTACACCTATCCATTCCCAATCATCCCAGTGGGGGAGAACAAAGTTCTGCCACCAACGCCTGGATCTATTTGGATACACCCAGAACTGTGGCCTCTGGGGTACTGCTACAAAGTTCATCCATCTCTGGCTACTGCGGTGAGCAACCGACATAGGGGAAGGGCCACCAAAACACTCCTGATTCATCAACTCCACAATGCTGCGAGTAGTTGACACCGCAGCCTCAACAAGGCTCAACAAATTACTCAGCAGTGCAAGGATGATCTGAAGCATCTGCTCCAAATCAGGATCCATTGTGACAGCAGCTGTAGCACAACAGAAAGACTGCTGTAACAACAGATCTGTAACAATGAGAAATCACTGACTGGAAATATTTTGGCTACTAAAGCTTCTCAGAGTCTCGACTACGACGGAAGCAGTTCAGCCAAGCGTTAATGCCAACGTGAGCTGCTGTAATGCACGGAAACTGTAAAAAAAATCCACAAAGAACGCCTCCCCGGCTTCGCCAAGCAGGTAACACAAGCACCAATCACGATCGAGGAGCAAACCAAGATGATCCCGCCCACTTAGCTCGGTTCCAGGGGGCCAAGTAAGTTGCTGTGCGGACAGCCTGGAATCGCCCCCCACTGAAGGGAACTGAGTCGACCTTCACTCCCTTTTGTAGTGCGGAAAGCCCCCCAGAGGAAGCTGCATAGATTCTCAACACTGTCCCCCCTGGCTAGGATCACCAGGGAGGGATGCTTACCACAGTGATTTTCTGGGGTAGAGAAGTCGAGTCAGTGGCACTGTCACTATTTCCTGTTGGAAACTCCAAGTTTTCTAATGGAAGATAACATCCAAGTCATGCACCTTGCATGAAGAAATTAAGATAAAATGGAGATAAAAAAAGAAAGTCCAGAATCTATTGCAGAATGGTCCAGCAAAAACAAGAATATCTCTCTAAAAAGTATGGACTTACAGTTAAAAAAAGTGTTTTAAAATAAAACAAATTAAGCAAAAAGAAACATTTCAAAGGAGAAGCTTGGATACAAAGGTGTTAGAGAATAATAGCTGCTTTGTGGCTATAAAAATAAGGCTGAGCTGATTTTCTTTGTTCTCTGGAACTGATGGGGTGCCAAGTTAAGACTGGTTAAGACCAGAAAAAAGATTACACAACACAAAGAAGTTTTACTGAATCATAGAAAGAAATATGAAGGAAAGGATAGCTTCAGCTACCCCTATTACTAATAGGGTATGTGTAAATGGGAAGTTCTTACAATGGAGAGATGTAGGGAGTGGTGTCCCCCAAAGATCCGTTTTGGGACCACTGCTCTTTAACCTATTAATAAATGACCTGGAAGTAGGGGTAAGTAGTGTGGTGGCCAAGTTTGCAGATGATACCAAATTATGTAGGTTGGTGAGAATCACAATGGATTGCAAAGAGCTCCAAGCGGACTTTTATAAATTAGGTGAGTGGGCTAAGAAATGGCAAATGCAGTTCAATGTAGCAAAATGTAAAGTGATGCACATAGGGGCAAAAAATCCAAACTTCACATGCACACTACAGGGGTCAGTGCTATCAGTCACAGACCAGGAAAGGGATTTGGGCGCCTTAGTTGATAGTTCCATGGGAATGACAACTCAATGCATGGCAGCTGTGAAAAAGGCAAACTCTATGCTAGGGATAATTAGGAAGGAATTGATAATAAAACTGCAAAGATTGTCATGCCCTTATATAAAGCATCGTGAAATTAGCTGCACTCACACTTGAAAGAGTACTGTGAAATTCAGTCTCCCAAGCCCTCCCACTAAGGTCTGCCACATCTCAAAAAGGATATCGAAGAGATAGAAAAAGTCCAGAGAAGGGCAACGAGGATGACTGAGGGATTGGAGCATCTTCCCTATGAGGAGAGGCTGCAGCGTTTGGGACTCTTTAGTTTGGAGAGAAGACGTCTGAGGGGGGTATGATTAAAGTCTATAAAATTATGCATGGGGTAGAAAATGTTGACAGAGAGAAATTTTTCTCTCTTTCTCATGATACACATACATTGAAAATGCTGTGGGGGGGGAGAATGAGGACTAATAAAAGGAAACATTTCTTCACGCAACATGTGATTGGTGTTTGGAATATGCTGCCACAGGAGGTGGTGATGGCCACTAACCTGGATAGCTTTAAAAAGGGGCTTGGACAGATTTATGAAGTCGATCTATGGCTACCAATCTTGACCTTCCTTGATCTGAGATTGCCCAACAAAATTAGGAGCATTGGAATAGATCTATCTGCCCTTCAAAACAGCAATGAGAACTTTATTTTCTGCCTAATCAAAGACAGACTGAAAGATCATGAACGCCAGGCTTTCTATACATCAAAAATTCCAGTCTGTTCTCCTCGAGCTTTGGGCATCCTTCCCAAGTATGGAGTTATAGCCAATTACCTAGCAGCTACTTTACCGGTTGCCCAACCGGTCGGGCATTTATGTTAGCCAGATTCAACACAGTTTTCCTTCAGCCTCTACCAACGGAAGGTATCACCAAATTCCAAAACAACAAAGACACTGTCGCTGTGGCTCCACTGACTCTCTTACCCATGTCCTCCTAGAGTGCCAAATAAATGCTGATGCGCTTCTCAGATTAATCCACCCCTTTATTAGTGGCAAGTGAAAAATTTCTAATCCTACTGTTGCCATAATGCGTTTTCTTCTTGGGAGACTACAATGCTCATACAACACGTATGGTAGCTCTATACCTCGACAAACCATTTTAAAGTGCGCTAATTTATTTGTCCCATTTTTAGCTACTTTTAACTGTATTTTAAAAAGATATATATCTATATATATTATACCAGTACACTAAACCAAATTGGTTCTATTATTATTTTGGGCACAGAATCAAATTTTTAAATATTAAATATGATATACAAAACAAACGTAGATCTTCTTTATAAAAGATAGGTATCTTCCCTAATCTGTCTAATATTCGGCATGGTAGGATACCTATTGCTGCATTATTTTGCTTTTAACTTGCTAAACAGATCTATTTTTATTGTAATTTTATATTAGATTGTATTTTTATATCGATGTGTAGAGGTATTCATTATTGCTCTGGTTATTTCCTTAAAAAAAATCTGAAGTGATTTGAAGCCCTCGAAGTCAATCGTCAAGTTATGTGGACTATTTCCTTGCTACTGAACTATATTTGAGACTGCAGAATGTGTCTGTGTAAATCCTGATCTATTTATGCCTATTAAAGGTTAATAAAGATAAAGAAAAGATCTGAGATTGCAAATGCCTTAGCAGATCAGGTGCTCGGGAGCAGCAGCAGCAGAAGGCCATTGCTTTCACATCCTGCTCCCAAAAATGGCCACTGCAAGTAGCAGAGTGCTGGACTAGATGGACTCTGGTCTGATTCAGCAGGCTCTTTCTTATGTTCTTATGTTCTTAACATGGAGGTTTGTAAAACAGTGACATCTAGTGGTTCTAGTGCAGTGGTTCTCAACCTTCCTAATGCCGTGACCCTTTAATACAGTTCCTCATGTTGTGGTGACCCCCAACCCTAACATTTATCCATTTTACAGATGGAGAACACTGATGCAGAGTGTCTTAGGCAACCCCTGTGAAAGGGTCGTTCAACCCCCGACCCCCAGGTTGAGAACCACTGTTCTAGTGGTTCAAGGTGGCTACTAGAAAGGGTTTTTTTCACTTGGATTATCAAGTGTTGTCCAATAATGTTAGAAACATGGCTATGAATTTACAAAGTCTACAGTTGGAAACGGACTTTATAAAAAGTAGTGTTCAAAAAACACCAGCAACAATGGCCAAATGATTGAAGGATATTAAAGAAGAGGGATCTTAAGAAAGTAGGACAGTTGGAGGAAGATGTAAAGAAGGTTAAGGAAAAACTTAAAGGTTTTTTAAAAGGAGCTGATTCAGCTCAAATGGATTCTAAAGAACATGCACAAACCATACTTTGATTGGAATATCCAACTAGAGCAGGGGTCTGCAACCCGCGGCTCCTGAGCCGCATGCAGCTCTTTCAGCCTTATACTGTGGCTCTGGGTGGTCTGGAGGTCAGAGGGTAGCGTGGGCATGTCCCTCCAGCCCTCCAGAGCAGTGCTGGAAGGAAAGGTGAGTGGAAGGGCCAAACTGGAGGCAGCTCCGTGAATGAGGGTGCTACTTTTTGCATCCCCTCCACTCACCTCTCCTTCCAGCACTGCTCTGGAGGGACACACTCATGCTACACTCTGACCCCTGGAGGTCAGAGGGTAGCGTGGGTATATCCCTCCAGAGCAGCCACCATCCCCCCTCTGCCATCCCCACAGCTGCCATCCCTTCTCTGCCCCATGGAGCAGGCGGCTGCCTGCTCTGTCGAGCAGAGGTGGTTTCCCTGCCCAGTGCTGCTGCCTCCCACAGTGCAAGAGGCGGCAGCACTGGGCAGGCCACAGACACCATCCCCCCTCTGCCTCACGGAGCAGGCAGCTGCCTGCTCATTGGGCAGAGGGGGTTTCCCTGACTAGTGCTGCTGCCTCCCACAGCGCGAGAGGCTGTGGCACTGGGGAGGCCGCAGCTGCCATCCCCCCTCTGCCCCACGGAGCAGGCGGCTGCCTGCTCCGTCACGCAGAGGGGTTTCCCTGGCTGGCAACTCCGCCTTCCAGTGCTGGAAGGAAAGGTGAGTATGTAGGAGCAGAACAAGTTTTGAAAATCTTCCAAGTTTCTATGTAGACATTTTTTTAAATTGCATTGCTTTTATGATCCTATGTTTTAATTGGGAATAATTAAAATGAACCAAAGAAGGCCTTTTTGCTGTTTGGCTTCTGTTACTAGCCAAGTCAGCAAAAACCTTGGTGAAAAGCTCTTTGTCCTCAATATTGTATGAGAATGTATGAGATTATGAACTTAGTTGTTGTTTTAAGGTCTTCTTGTCCCAGCACCTTGGAGTCTGCCCCTTTTCTGATACAAAGCAAGAACATGGCTAAATGTTTAGACTCTTCGTCTAGAAAAATAGGGTGACAGAGAATAATTCTGATAAGGTGGGGCTGGACCTTAGTTCATAATATGTCAAAAGTGACAAATTGACATCTTCCAATTAGAGCATTAGTTTGTCCTAAATGTTTTAAATAAGGGGATGATCTCCACCCTTTGCAATGATTGACTGGTGATGCTACCTTTGGGGTGTATTCTTCTTGATGAACTGTTTGGATGTAACCTATAAAAATAAGAACTGTTAGCCATTTTAGTGTGGCTCCTCTGATGCTGTCTTGCCCGTTGTTGGCCGAATAAAATATTTCTTTGATTTTATTCTTTATCGGCTTGAGCTTTTTGGCTTAAATATTTTGAACCCGTTACCCTGCGGTAACAAGTGGAGGGGCCAAACCGGAGGCGGATCCATGTGGAGCCGCCTCTCCGGCTTGATAGATCTTTGGGGCCAGGAAAACAGGTCCAAATGGCTCTTTGGGTGGTAAAGGTTGCTGACCCCTGGACTAGAAAAAAGGCCCTTGGACTAAGAAAACTTGCAGAAGAACAAGACCCTTTGAAAGAAAAGGTTAAAAATGAGCCTTTTTCAGCTCTGGCTGAATTTATGATACAAGATGAAGAAATAGCTGGAAAGAGTGAAAAGGTATACAGAGTAAACTCTCAAAATTCAAAATCACGGGAACATAGATATATTGTCATCTTCTGCTATGCAAAGAATACTACATATCAAATTATGGAGGCCCATTTAAAATCTGCATTTAAGATGGGTGAAAAAGACATGAAGGAAATTCTCCTAAGGGTCTTATAGAAGTGAAATGACTATATTTTTCTAGTGGACATTCTGAAGAAGAAATAAATATGGTTCATGTTGTTGAAATGGGAGGGAATTCTTTTTACATACACAGGACAGACACACAGAATCACCTCAGCAACAAGCACCAAAGAACTTCATAGTAAAAACATTAAATAATTTACTTTAAATCATCCAGTAAAATAGTTCAAATGTAGATAAAAATCAGCAAAACTAAGTAGAATGCTAGATATTATTATTATTAAAAAGATATTATTAAAAAGAAGAAAAGTATTTAACTAGTAGAACAGACCTGGGCATTATACGGCCCGCGGGCCACATCCAGCCCACCGGATGACCCTGACTGGCCCGTATGACAGACCTGGACATTGTATGGCCCGGGGCACATACCCTTGGTTGACTGACCGCCGTATAAGGTTAACTGGAAATTCCAAAATAAACATACTTTCTAATTTCACCTCATTCATGGACTAAAACTGCACTGCTTTTATTCTTAAGTTGCTGTTTTTTTAATTCACGTACATAACGATGTAATACGTATATCAAGACGTGAGCGTGATTGAACATTATCAGAAGACGACTTTAGCCCTCAAAATGTCAGCTCAGGCTAAAAAAAGAAAGGTAGATTCCGAATGTAGGATTTTCAACAAAAATTGGACGGCTAAGTATTTATTTACTGAAGTTGGAGGTAAAGTCGTGTGTTTAGTTTGTCGGGAGCAGATCACCGTGTTTAAGGACTACAATCTGAGTCGGCATTACCAGACGAAACATGAGGAGAAATATAAAAACTTGACTGACGCTGAAAAAGCGCGAACATCGGAAGCTTTGTTAGCTAAACTGCAAACGCAGCAAGGCTTTTTTACCAAGCTCCATGCATCCAGAGATGCGGCAACCAAGACCAGCTTTGTGATATCCCACAAAATAGCCAAAAACAGCAAGCCATTCCCGAATGGGGAGTTTGTGAAAGAGTGCTTGGTAGACTCTGCAGCGCTAATATGCCCTGGAAAAAAAGCCGCATTCGAGCAAGTCCCGCTGTCCAGGCGGACCATTATGAGGAGGATCAAGGACATTGCGGGGAACCTGGAGCTACAGCTGCAACGTGAAGTGCCAAGTTTTGACTTTTTCTCCTTGGCTTTGGACGAGAGCTGTGATGTCCATGACACAGCCCAGCTGCTCGTATTCGTCCGTGGGATAACGCCAGACTTCAAGATTACAGAGGAGCTGGCAGCGATGCAGTCGTTAAAAGGGACGATGACAGGGAACGATCTCTTCACGGAGGTAAATATGTGTATGGACAAGTTGGGACTGAAATGAGACAAATTGGCAGGTGTCACCACAAACGGTTGTCCAAATCTTACAGGAAAAAATGTCGGACTTTTAAATCGTATGCAGGATAAAATGAGTGAAATTGACCCAGATCAGAAATTGGTATTTTTACATTGTATTGTACACCAACATGTGTTGTGCAAATCAGTGCTAAAATTTAACCATGTTATTGATGTTACTAAAATAGTAAACTTTATCAGGGCATGGGCACTGAATCACAGACAGTTTGTCACACTTCTGGAGGAGCATGAGACTGAGCCTAGTGACATTGGCTACCACACTTCAGTCAGATGGCTCAGCCTGGGCAAAATGCTAAAAAGAGTCTGGGACCTGAAAGCACAGATTCGAGAGTTTTGTGAGACGAAAGGCAAAGACATCCCAGAGCTTTCAGATGAGGACTGGATGGAAGATTTTGCATTTGCTGTTGATGTGACTGCCCTGATGAACGAACTGAACACCAAGCTGCAAGGCAAGGGCTTCTTTGTACATGAAATGCACAGCCTGGTGAAGGCTTTCATGAGAAAGATACAGTTTCTTTCAAGACAACTGGAGAGCAACATTCTCACTCACATGCAAACCCTGAAAGAAGTCACACCATCAGATGATCACCTGTGCAGGTACTCAGCCATGCTAGGAGCATTGCATAGTGAGTTTTCAAGGCGCTTTAAAGATCTCAGAACAATGGAGGGTGAAATGCACATGATTTCCTCTCCCTTTACCTTCAGTTTGGATGATGCATCCAGTGATGTTCAGCTGGAACTCATTGACTTGCAATCTGATGCAGTACTGGCAGAGCACTTTAAGACAGGATCTCTGCTGGATTTCTACTCTTCTCTCAAGGAGAACTTTCCTAACATTAGGAAACATGCTCAGAAGATGTTTGTTCTCTTTGGCTCTACCTACATTTGCGAACAAACATTTTCAGTGATGACATTTACAAAATCCAGATATAGATCCTCTCTCACTGATGATCATCTGTCAGCTGTGCTTCGCATCTCCACTTCAGACATTCAACCTGACTTTGATGCACTCGTTAAAGCCCAGGAGAGATTAGATTTCTCTCACTGAACAAGAACACACCAAATGAGGTGGTTAGACCACAAATGTAGGCATGTTAAGGCACCAGATAGCAGTGAACTGGGACACTTTATCTGGAAGCCTTTTTCTCAAAATCACAGTTCAGTGAGTTCAATATGTTGTTTCTTGCTTAATGTTTGGAGCACAAAGACAATGTTGAGATGTCTTTAAAATGATCAGAACCTTTACATAACTTTCCAACACTATATGAATCTCAAATGTGTTTTGAAGTGAATGTGACTGAAAATGTTCACTAGTATGAATCACAAATTGTAAAAAATGTTAACATTTTGTCTACCATTGTTTTGAGAAATTTGTGTGAATTAATTACATTTTTTGGAAGGCAATATCACTTTTTCATTGCATAACTTTAACATATATTAGGCTTGCCTGCTTGTCAAAACAATGCTATTTACTGCTTTTTTATATAAAGAAATACAATAAATATTATGCAGAATTGAGTTCAGCCTTTTGGCCCGGCTCTCCACAATATTTTCTGTTTCTTATGCGGCCCCATGGAAAAAAATAATTGCCCACCCCTGTAGTAGAATGTTCAGAAAAGATTGAAGAATTTATATGTAAACTGCTTTTAAATCCAAGGCTCATTCCGCACATGCAGAATAATGCACTTTCAAACTGCTTTCAATGCTCTTTGAAGCTGTGCGGAATGGCCAAATCCACTTGCAAACAGTTGTGAAAGTGGTTTGAAAATGCATTATTTTGCGTGTGCGGAAGGGGCCCAAGAAATAAGTTAGAAAGATAAGGTTATACTATGTTTTTTCTTGAAAAGGATAAAAATTCAAATAGTTTCTTTTCTTTTTTAAATTGCTGGTCTAGATACCAATGGCAACAGTATAATATTGAAGATAAAATTCAGCTGTGGGTTCTGGGAAGTAGTTGTCATGTTCTTTTATTTTATTTGTTGTTGTGTGAGTAGTTTTTAATGTTAGGGTGATTGGATCACAGTCGAGTTGTATATATTGTTTTAGTTATGATGTGTAATCGTTAAAAAACTTAATAAGAAATCATTATTAAAAATGTAAAAGGAATATAATTAAATAACTTTAAATGGATTATAATGCAATCCTGTGAAGAGCTAAACTATTTAAGTTCATGGAAATCAACAAGGTGGGTTTTTCTGGCTCTATTAAACTATGGGAACTCTTTGTGAGGATCTGGGTGTGCGGGTTTTTTTAGATAGAGTTACTAAATTTGCAGTGTATCTGCAGGTGACTCTCCTTACAAGAACTCCAAAGTTTCATGAAGATTGGGTCAGGGAGTCCAATTTTATGCCCCCTCCCCAAAGAAGATGCCCCTTTCTATCTTCCACTGGAATCAATGGAATCTTCACCAAATTTGGGAGTTCTTGTAACGACAGTAACCAGCAGCTATGCTGCAAATGTGGTGGCT
>NC_059427.1:154356401-154386397 GCF_021028975.2 Sphaerodactylus townsendi | reverse complement strand
CACTTTCCTAATTGTGTCCTCACACCAACCCTGTGAGGTAGGCTGCTAGCCTAAGAAACAGCTCCAAGCCAGTGCAAGGGGAATTAACTTTTAAGCATGTAAATCTCTCACAAGTCACCCCCCATCTGAAGGTTTACCAAGCAAACGTCAGCATCATCTTCAGTTCTGCTCCTGCTTCTGGGCTCCCTGCTCAGCTTGCCTTTTCCTGTGCCTGCCGGCGCCCAGCTGCCTGGGAGAAGGCTTCTGAGTAATGCCACACTTAATTTAAGGCGAATAAGGCATGCTGGGTTAGAGGGAGGGGAGGCGGAGCTCCCCAGTCCTGCTCCTGCGAGCCCAGTGGGACTTCTCCCCCGCCCCCTGGACACTCCAGGCCACCGTACAGAGTGGGCGGGGCTACGACAGGCACTGGGAGCAGTCCGCTGCTTCAGTGCCTGCTTTCTAGGGCTTGCTCAATCCCTCGCTGTGTAGGAGGATGTTTTGGCGCCCCCCACGTGACCTCAATCGATGCGCCCGGGGACAAGGGGTACCCCATGTCCCTAGGCAGGAACGCCAGTGGGAGTAGGTATTCTTTTGGAGTTGTTTGCCTACTTTAAAAACAAACAAACCCTTATTGTCCCTAAATTCTCCCATCTCTTCTGTTTCATAGACAGATGAAAGTTTCTGTGAGCATGACAGAAATTCAGAGGTAGAAGAACCAGCAAACATGACAGGTAATGCAAGGGTGGATGAACAGAAGGACTAATTCTGAGTATGGAAATGCAAGTCTGCCTTTTCATTATAAACCTTTTCCCTTCACCCAGCACCACTGCACAAGGAGGACAGCCTCATACCCCTTTTAGCTCAACCCACTGCAACTCAGGTGGCAGGAGAAAACTGGAGGGAGAATGGCGGGCTATTAGTGTTGTTGGCAATACCATGCCATCACTTTCAGGTCAAACCCAGAAGTACATCATCATGTTGGGCAACACTCTAACATTTGCTCAAAACTGTATTATTTAAACATAGGCCCTTTCCGCACGGGCCAATAACAGTGCCCTAGGGACGGCAAAAACACCGTCCCTAGGGAGCTGTTCGCATGGGGGGCGCAGCTGCATCGCAGCAGCACCGCCCTCGCTCCCCCCCAGCGGCGCAAAGCCGCTGTTTCCCAACCTCGCTCCCTGAGCTCCCTGAGCGAGGTTTTCTGGAAACAGCGGCTTCCAGCTGCTGCCGTGCGAAGGCGCCATCCCCCCCTTTCCCGAACGACTTACCTCCCGGCGCATCGCCCAGGCCTGGGGACACGCCCCCCCTGCCCTGCGACTCCAGAGCTGTCGCGCAGGGCAGGGGGGCGTATCCCCTGGCCTGGGCGATGCGCCGGAAGGTCGCAGGGAAGGTACGTCGTTCGGGCGACGGTGCAGTGCTGCGCCATCTTCCCTGCCCCTACCGGAACCGTTTGTATGAACGGTCCTGGGGGGGGGCATCGACGTTGTATACGCCGATGCACCCCCGAGTGTGGCCGTGCGGAAACGGCCATAGAGTTTTGGGCAAATGCTCGCTAGAGTGTCACCAGTGACATGATATCATATCTGGGTTGTGCTGGAAGTGACTTAATTGCTTCACTGGGGCCATCATGACATTGCCAGTAAGCCTCCAGCCCCAACGTAGGCTCCTGTTGGTTGCCAGCTTTGGACTGGCAACCCTACAACTGCAGCCACCTTACAATGTGACTGACCTTGAATTTCTTCTAGCTAGGAGGAGCCTCTCACTATGGTTGCCTAGCAATTATCAACATCCTTCCTTGCTGCTTCCACATTGAACAGGAAGGAATATGTTGGTCTGCCTTTCACAACACTGTTGAATAAAGTGACCTGCTTGTAAGTGCTGGTAGTGACATGACCAGAGCTGCTCATGTGCCTTAGAAAACCCCCCTCAGGATTTCTGCTCTTCATTATCATTCATCAGTTCTTGCCCACTGTAACTTGAAACAAGGCAAATAAGGGGAGAAGAATGCTATGACGCTCACCACTGGTCATCACTGCACTGAATATATGCAATTGGAATGAAAACCTATACGTTTAAAAGTCAGGTGTGTGTTAGCTGATGGGATCATAGAATCATAAAGTTGGAAGAGACCACAAGGGCCATCTAGTCCAATCCCCTGCAATGCAGGAACACACAATCAAAGCACTCCCAACATATGTTCATTCAGCCTCTGTTTAAAAACCTCCAAAGAAGGAGACTCCACAACCCTCCGAGCCAGTGAATTCCACTGTTGACCAGCCCTGATGGTCAGGAAGTTCTTCCTAATGGTTAGGTGGAATCCCTTTTCCTGAACCTTGAATCCATTACTCCGTGTCCTAGTCTCTGAGGAAGCAGAAAACAAGCTTGCTTCCTCTTTGACTTGACATCCCTTCAAATATTTACACATAGCTATCATGCCTGTTTTGTTCCGAGTCATTTAAAACTAAATTGGTGAAAGTTAGTGGGGAGAGCAGGGGGGATATTCAACCAATCAGAATGTGGGAAACGGAGGTTTCCACGCATGCATAGAAGACATTGCTGAAGACCTCACAGTGCAAGTGGAGGAGAGCCAGAAAGCAGTGCAAAGTCAACAGCAGGGTAAAAAACGCAGCAGCAGCTGTGCTCCCGGATATAGCACGGGGCATTTTTACTGTGCAAAATCAGCCCCTGACTCTCAAGAGAGATCGATCCACCTGCTTCACAGGAACTAAATCTGATAATGATCAGGTTCCCTTGTGACACAGCCGTTCCATTTCCTATGCTAGCTGCTCAATGAAACTAATCCACTACTTTCCTCAGCTGAAGAGGCTGATGAGATGGTGAGCAAGTGTGATGGAGGTGTGGAGGCAACCCTGGAGTATGCCAAGATGTGGTGCAAATATGTCAAGGAACTCCTGAACTGGGTGGACAAACGTCTGAATTATGGTAAGCTTCATTTAACGACATCAGTATGGTAAACAGGATGACCAGCATTCCAAATTCCTGTTCCCAAACCCTCTTTAACAGACTATGAAAATCAATTGCCACAAAAAGGAACAGAGTACTGGAATTCCACCACTGCCACCATGTGAAGGAAAAAGAGGGCGGGGTGCCCTTTCTCCCTTGTGATGTATTGGGAACAGGGTTCTTTTAATCCAGACTCTGAAACCGTTGAGTTTTTAAAGATGTTATTAAAAGAAAGGAAAGAAAATAAAATAACAGAAAAATAATCCAAATTCCAATTGCAGGTCTCTTTCGTAGTTTCTCTCAAAACAGAATCCGAATCTCCCCTCCAATCCCTGTGACCTGAGTTATATGGCCTTTGTCTCCTTTTGGGGGTCAGATCAATCTTCCTGACCTGACAGATTGGTTTTTAGAATGTGGTCCTGGAAAATCAAATCTAATTTCCTCTGTGGAAACATAAACACAGTTTTATAGCTTTTCTAAGGGGTCTAATTGTTTGTGACCTAGCCAGGCCATGTCAGAAGACCAAATGGTTTTCCTGCTGGAGAGTTATCTCCCAGTGAGCTTGAGAGCAAAACTTATACTTTCTTCACACAGACCTAGGGTTGCCAACCTCCAGGTAGGAATTGGAAATCTCTTGGGATTACAACTGATCTCCAGATGACAGGGATCAGTTTCCCTGGAGAAAATGGCTGCTTTGGAAGGTGGACTGTAAAGCGTTGCACCCTGCTGAAGACCCTTCCCTCCCTAAACCCTGCATTCCCCAGACTCCAGCCCCAGAATCTCCAGCAAGGTTCTAACCCAGAGCTGGCAACCTGACAAACCACTTCAAGTTAAAGCAACTCATCTGAATGATATTTTCCCATTTTTATACAGCTCCCCCCTTCAAATACTGTTGACTCATCTTGGAGAGAGGTTGCACATTATTATGTCTTAACAGGTATATAGCTCTGACTCTCCAAAGCTTGTAGCCTAGAAATCTCAGTTAAGGTCCTACTGGATTTGAATATTGCTCTTCTACTGCAGGCCAATATGACTACCAACCTAACCCTATTTAAATAAATCTTAGTTGTTTGAGGGCCATTGGACTTTTATTTTGCTACAATACAACTAACATGGCTACCCTTTTGTTTTCCAAAACCCTATCTTTTTTGTGATCAAAAATAAGTTATTTGGCTCCTACCATGCATTTTCTTTACAAATCCCTTATTGGTGTCATTCATAGAGACTGAGTTTGCAAAGAACATTCTGAAGATTGCCGAAATGGGCAGAAATGCCGTTAAACAGCAGGTAATGTTAATGCATATGAAGATGAATTCATCACCTACCATACAGTTGCTTTGTTCTGGTGTCATGTTCTCATATGTGTCTTGTTGGAAATGATGCTCTTGAAACATGTCCCTGTGTGCATGGGCAGAAACTGTTCTCTCCTACATGAGAAGAAAAAGAGAGAGAGAGAGAGAACCATATTATTAGCCCAGAAAAGTGTACAGTTTTAATTTTCCAAAGAGTGATGTAAACTTGACTATAAGAGGTTCTCTGTGTGATTGTGCACAGCGACATTTGTTCAGAAGTTAGTGCCTAATACAGTGGTTCTTCAGTCTACATATAAAAAGCTAACCATTCATTCGTTGGTCTTGCCCTAACGCCGAAACGGCTGGACGGATCGCCCCCAAATTGTCACAGGACGTCCCTCCCTGTTGCAGGCAGATAATCGGACCTTCAAATCGCCAAAAGTCCATACCTGAGCCAGGTAAAACGTCTTTTTCCTGGTGCACCAGGCCATGAAGCTGGCTTTGTTTAACTGTCACCCTTAGAATGTTTGTGCAGCCTGTCTGTCTGTGGCCTGACGGCTTGGTATGAGGGCTTAGAATGTTCGCGCAGATGGGTAGAGATGAGCAGTGGAAACAGTAAATAGGTAATACTGTTAGGTAATACGAGTGGAAGTGAAACACATACACACTTTGCCATGTGAGACGTCAGGTGGGGCTCCCCCCCCACACACATGCAGGTAACTTTCACTCTCTGTGCCTCACCCACTACTACCACACAACGCACATACTCTCATCCACATCCAGCTCATCCTCACACATATCACTCTGCCCCCCCCCTCACATCCAACCACCACTTACCCACTTCCTCACTCATATTCGCCACAGCTCCCTTTTACTAAAAGCAAGCTGGAGTTTGCCTTTTTCTTCTAAGAAAATCTGTGGGGTGGGGGCGAACCAACACTACTGCCTCCGCTTCTTTTGCATGTGGCCCTTAAAAAACCCAGGGAGCTGGCTTCGATCTGAGCGCCTCACCACCCTGCCTCTGCTGCCTTACCCAAGCCTGGACTGTGTGTGTCAACCAGCCTCATGGACAGCGGGATTCGCACTCTGCACAGTTCTGTTGTGGAATGGAAAGGGTTACCTTATACTAAAAACCAAGACAGCACTATATAATAATGTGAATTGAAAAGGGAAAGAGGGATTCCATTTGACCACCCCAAAAAAAGAAGAAGAGGAAGAGGAGGAGGAGGAGTTTGTATTTATAGTCCCCCTTTCTCTCCTGTAGGAGACTCAAAGGGGCTTACAACCTCCTTGCCCTTCACCCCTCACAACAAACACCCTGTGAGGTGGGTGGGGCTGAGAGAGCTCCGAAAATCTGTGACTATCCCAAGGTCACACAGCTGGTGTGAATTCCCCAGATAAGCCTCCACAACTCAAACTGCAGAGCTGGGAATCAAACCCGGTTCCTCCAGATCAGAGTGCACCTGCTCTTAGCCACTATGCCACTGCTGCTCCCAAAAGGCTATGCTGGGGATCATTGGACCTGCATGGACATCTGTGTGGGTTGCGGACTGTGATGAGGAGGACAATTGCCACAGCAATGCGTGGCCAGGCCTGCTAGTTTTATATGAAAAGGAATTATTGGTCTGAACTGGTAACTCCCATTCTTCAGACTTATGGGTTGCCCTCTGTAGAAGTGATAAAGTTTTGGGATTTTAGTAAAGTTCAAGCATGGGTCTGAAAAGAATGCAACAAGTCTGGTTCAGAAATCTAAATATTCCTTGGTGTATCTCAGGTTTAAGCACAATAGTTCTATTTCTAGGTATTTAAATGATTTGGTCAATGCTCCCTTAAGCTCATTCACTAGTGCCTGGTTTCAGTCTTTCCCTTCTGCTTATTTAAAGGGTAAGTTCAGCAAGGCATCTTTGGGCTCTCACCTGTGTCCATGTGGATCTAATCATGTTGAGGATCTTGTTCATTATGTACTTCACTGGATTTAGTATGCTTCTATTTGGTTCAAGTTGAATTTAGTTTTGTTAAACGTTTTTGGTTCGGATGAGGATCCAGTTCAATTCTGTTGGCAAATGTCTTCCCATTCATTACTTTACTGTTGCTACCTTTAATTTTTTTCAGTTAACATTAGGGGGGAAATTATGATAACAATCTTGATGCACCAACTAGCCCATCTGTTTAATTATTTTAATAAATTTTAATAATGTTTGATTTTTTTCCTTTTAGTTATAGATACTTTAGTTTAGTTATAGATACTTTATTGCATGTTTGATTTTGTAGTTATTTTAATTTTAATTTGTTGTGATTATTTATTATGATATGACCTCAACAGTAAAGTCATTCATTCATTCTTCCCCTGTAAATGGGAAGAATCAGGAGTTCCCAGTGCACTTTAAGTTACCCTTGAGATCATAGGGAGAGAGATAATGTGGATGTGCTGGAGGTTTCTTTGAAATCCCCATCACATGCTGAAAAGGCAAGCCACTTTTCAGTTTCCAGAACAACGCTGGAAAATAGCTTGCAACTTCCGAAGTGCAAGTGGCAAATTCCAAAGGTGCTTGTTGCTGTTTTCCGCCTTGCTTGCATATAACTTTGTTGAGTTGTGATCTTGCATGGTGGATGTAAAATAAGAACATACGATAACTCGCAAAGAACAAACAAATTGGCAGAGAGAGTCTTGATGCAACCGGCTTTAAGAACCCCTGGCCTTGAAGTGCAGCAGCCTGAATACCCAGCTTAGTCTGAGTTCATTAGAACTTGGAAACTAAGCAGGGTTGGCCACTGTTATTACTTGGATGGATGACCACATGGGGAGGACTTAAGTGTAACTTGTTTCTTGAATGGGCGCATAGGGAGTCTCCCTGCCAGTTTGGGAAGTGCAGCATTGGTGTGTAGACTTCATGGCTGATTCATCTGATAAGCTTTTTATATATGCAGTGGCAACTGCACGGAGCTCCTGCCAAATTAACACAATTCCTGAAGTCAACCTTCCACAGCTTAGTGATAACGGAATGTACCGAGTTGATGTGTCTGAAAGAAAGCCCCAAGTGCTTCTATCAATGAACCAAGGTTTGAATCCAAACGTCCTCGTTCCAGATGGAATAACCACAGAAGTCAGTGACATTGGCTCTCTGCTCTTTGTTTCCCCAGAACTATATGCCCCTGCAGCAGCTATACACTATGGTTATGGAGCACGACATAAAAACAGGAAAAGTAGCCATCGACACTGCGGGAATTCTTCAAGAGAGGGAATACTACAAGGTAAAGCATTTCTGGCTTGCTGGAAATGAGGCCTAAAATGATAGGTACCAGAGCATTTTCTGCAGTTTTTGTAGCTGCTTAAGGAAACAAGGCTAAGGATGGGAGGAAAAGAAGCTCTGGGGCATGTCAGAGGGAGAACAGCAAGAAACTTGAGCGGCTCCATCTAGCTCTCTTATGGCATCTCTGTGTACAGATAGGTTTTTGAAGGTCAGGCATGCTGACACATCATACCTTCTGTCTGCAAGCCTTACAAGCATTGGCCATTGGTAATGGTGTCAGATAATGTTTTGGGGAAACCCAGGTTTGAATCCCCCATTCCATCTTGGAAACTTGCTGGGTGACCTAGGGCCAGTCACACACTCTCATCTTCGACCCTGGCAACTATTTGGATGGGAGATCTCCAAGGAATACCAGGGGCTTGATGCGGAGGCAGGGAATGGCAAACCACCTCTGAGCATCTCTTGTCTTGAAAATCCTTTGGGGTTGCCATAAGTCAGCTGTGACTTGACAGCAAAAAAAAATTGCAGGTGGGTAGTAGGATCAGTATGTTCCAAAAAGGGTATCATACCCATAATTCCATATGGTAGTGAGTACCACTTCCTTGAGGCATCTTCCAATAATGCAACAGTGTTAAGTCAAGTGTGGTGCTCCCATGTGGGCAGCGACGAAGCTCCCAGGAGGCGGGGGGTGCGCGACGTACCGGGCGCACAAATTTGGGTCACGGGGGTGGGGCGCAAAATCCCCCGGCCCTGCCCCCACCCCTGGCGGCGCCCCCCCTGGTGCCCCCCCCCACTTACTTTAGAAAACCGAGCAGGCTGGAGAATAGGCCTTTCTGTTCTGGTGGGAACTACATTTCCCAGGGTCTCCTGGGAAACGTAGTTCCCACCAGAACAGGAAGGCCTGTTCTGCAGCCTGTTCAGTTTTCTAAAGTAACTGTGTGTGTGTGGGGGGGGGCAGTGTGATTCCCCCCACAGCGCCCCCCCCCACACACTTACTTTAGGAAACCAAGCAGGCTGGAGACCCTGGGAAATGTAGTTCCCACCAGAACAGGAAGGCCTGTTCTCCAGCCTGCTCGATTTTGTAAAGGGAGTGGGAGTGGGGGGGGGGGGGGCGCCGCCGCAGTGGGGCGGGCGAAAAAGCCAGAGTGTGCACCGGGCGTACTCTGGCCCAGCTACGCTTCTGCATGTGGGTGCAGCAGTTAAGAAAGTATATTGTCCAGCAAAGTACCCACACTTCTCTCGCCATTCTGTTATTGCTTCTGGGCAGCAGGTTCGAGCCAGGGACAACAGAACATAGGAAGCATAGGCACCATATGGAAGGATTGGGTGTTACCCAGAAGTATGAGGGAATCATGTGCCACCCTTGGCCAATAAGAAACTACAGCACTTTAATTGACAATTCACTTTCAATCCACTTTCAATGCATTTTACGGCTAGATTCTGTTATGTGAAGTAGCAAAATCCGCTTGCAAATAATTGCTAAAGTGGACTGAAAATGCATTATTCAGTATGTGCAAAAGTGTGTAAGCCTCTGCACATGTGACTCTGCCTTCCACTGGCTAGCAATATGTGGAAAGGATTAAGCATGCATCACTCCCTGTGCAAAGTATTATTTCCATAACTGTTCACATTTGACTATATTTTGATCAGTCCAGGCCTTCACCTGGAGCCAGCAACCTCCAGGTAGTGGCTGGAGATCTCCTGGGAGACATTCACATGTAGCTTCCCCCTCCAGAGTCACATGTACATTTCCATTCTCACCCCAGCTTCCCAGCCTTTCTGGTACAAAGGAATTCACTGGCTTTGTAAATACTGGAGGGAGCCACAGGGATTCCATTTCATATTTATTTATTTATTTATTTATTTTATTAAACTTATAGGCCGCCTATCCCCGAAGGGCTCAAGGCGGCTTCCAACATGGCTGTTACATAGACAGCAATCAACAACATAAAATACTAAAATCATTAAAACCCAAGAACTAAGCAGCAGTTTACTACAGAACTATAGGTTAAGCAACCCAGTTCATAAATTAATTAAGACAGGCGCCCCGCCGAAGGCCATTAAAAGAAGAAAAAGAGGAGGGAGTAAGTAGGGCCTGGGATGGAATTTACTCGTGGAACAGGCCCAGCTTTAATGAAATGGAGCGGCAGTCTCAGTTTTGATTTCCAATTTCAGTGTAGATGGGGGGCAGTAGATCCGCGACGGCCTCGAAAGCCGGTGGAAAAGCTCCGTCTTGCAGGCCCTGCGGAACTCATTAAGGTCCGCCGTGCTGGCAGTAGGCATTCCACCAGGCGAGGGCCAGAACGTAAAGGCTCTGGCCGGGTTGAAACCAACCCGGTATCATTGCAGGACCAGGGTCACCAGTAGATCTCTACCCGTTGCCGGCATGGCGACCTGCTAATGGGACATAAGGGGTGATGCGGTCCCGCGGGTATGTGGGCCCCATGCAGCGTAGACCTTAAAAGGTTAAAACAGCACCTTGAAAGCGATCCGGAACTCCACGGAAGCCAGTGCAGACGGCACAGCACAGGGTGATATGATCCTGAATAACCACCACCTGTTAGAAGCCGTGCAGCTGCATTCTGGACCAACTTCAGCTTCGGATCAGTCATGAGGAAGGCCAGCGTAAAATGAGTTACAATAATCAAGCCTGCGGTGACATTAGCATGGATCACAGTGGCCAGGTGGGACTGGGAGAGATAGGAGCCAGCCACCGTTACCTGGCGGTGGAAGAGCATAACCTGGGTAACATGGGCCACCCTGGTTCTCCATAGATAATGAAAGGATCCAGGCGGACCCCAGACTCTTGAGCCAGAATGTTGGGGCCAACATGACCCCTCAATTTGGCTGACTGAAATTCGGTCTCCCAGAGGCCCAGCCAAAGGACCTCCGTCTTTGTTGGGTTAAGCTTTAACCTACTCTGTCTCAACCAACCAGCAACCGACTCAGACAGTGCTGTGGGCTGCAGGCGGAGGTGGCTCCCCTCCATCAACAGAATGATGCAAAAGTGTGCTAATATGTCTTTGTTCTTTCCCTGCAGCCTCTTTTGGCCAAGAGGAATGAACTTGAGAAATGGAGAAAGGAGTTCAAAGATCAGTGGCAGAAGGAGCAGAAGCGGATGGTAAGAACTGATGCAAGGGCAGGAGGGGACGGAGACTGCAGTTATTGAACTCCCTCTAGAAGCTGAAATGACTAAATGGAGGCTATCATTCTTTGGCCACTATTATGAGAAGGCAAAGAGTCACTAGAGCCAAAAATAATTCTTGGAAAGGTTGAAGGCAGCAGGAAAGGAAGACCAACATGAAGTAGGTTGACTCTATAAAGGAAACACAGTCCTCAGTCTACAGAACCTGAGCAAGGCTAGTAACAATAGGACATTTTAGAAGACCTACGGTTCATAGAACAGGTTGGAGGCAGCTAGATGCCATTGCTTTTACACATTTATTGTTCCTAGTCATAGGACGTAGCTGCTTTCAAGTCTGATTTAAAGAATTACATGCAAGGAGTCATGAACATAAGAAGCTGCCTTATACTGGGTCTTTTAAGATCACTGGTCTTTTAAGTTCGGTGTTGCCCACTCTAACAGCAGCAGCTCTCTGGTCTCATGCCTTTCATATCACCTCCAAATTGGTCTTTCAATTGAGGTGCCTGGGATAAGCCTGCGGCCCTCTGCACTCAAGCAGGGTGCTCTATCACATTCACATTTAACAAATGGATCAACTTTGCAAAAGTACCCAAAGCCATTTGCAGTTTGGTTTAGCACATAAGCAGTTTCCTCGGGCACACAGGAGCCCTTGCCTTTGCTTGCCTGGGCTGGGCCACCACACAGCTATGTTCTGAAGTAGGACAAGCTGTGTAGGCCCAACAGAAACAACTGCTTCCTTATCCTTCTCAGTCCTGGCACTAAATGATTCCTCCTCCACCTGCAGAATGATTCCATTTGCCGAATGGACAAATCCATCCACTACCTTCAGCGCAGCGAAGACCTGGAGAAAGCCAAAGCGCCAGAGTGCAAGCGGAAAAGTGCCAGAGGCACTGTGGTGGTAACAAGCAACTGGAAAAACGACGTCGCTATCAAGGAAGCAGTTAAAGGTATGAGCCTGGGATTGAGCTTTGCTGTTAAGAGCTTCTGGTTTTTTTTTGTGGGAGGAGGGAGGGAAAATCTGACCTCGGTTAGGGTTGCCAACCTCAGGTGGTGGCTGGAGATCTCTACTTGTTATGAGATCTCCCAGGTGACGAATCAGTTCACCTGGGAAAATGGGCACAGTGGAAAGTGGACTCAATGCAGTGGCGTACCGGGCCTAAATGGCACCCGGGGACATGACCATCTCCTGTGACCCCTCCCGCCTGGCGACCTCGCCCTCACCGCGCCCACTTGGGGGGCAGCAGGAGATGCAGTGGGAGGGTGAGGCTCGGGGTAAGCTCAGATGGGCGGTGCCGGTAGCAGCCCATCTCCTGGGCTCCTGGGTTGGCCTGCACTGTGGCACCCTGGCCTCCCTGCGACCCTGTGGAGGGCAGGAGTGTCCTGCGGTGACAAGAAGGGGGCAGGGCTCCAGCAGCGTCGCGCCAGGGACATGGGATACTCATGTGTCCTATTAAGAAGATGCATCATTGACTCCATGGCATTTATACTGATGAAGTCTCTCCATCCCCACCCTCCTCAGGATCCACCTTCAAAATCTCTAGATATTTCTCAACCCAGATCTGGTAACCCTATATCTGGTGTAGACTTCCCATATTTGGGGCATTCAAGCCCTGATGGTGTTTGAACTGGCCAGAAGGGAACTGGGTGGGCTGTGCGAGATACCAGCAATAATCTGGAAAAGCCACTGTGTGGAGGTACAGGTATACAATAATCCAGCTGTGACTGGCACCTGCAGGACTGATCAATTGTGTATATATGAAACAAAGAGCACACTTAATATACGAAATAAACCACTATTCAGCCCACACTAAACCAGTGTGAGCTATATTATAAACAAAACCCAGAATGAATGGAGTACTGAGCAAACAATATATTCTCATCTCTGGCACTAAACATTTCAAGAATGTTTAGATTTCCACATGCTTCCAAACACCTGGGCGCTGACTGTGCCGTGCAATGTGAGTGGGGAAAATGCAAACATCTCACGCTGGCTGCAATTGAACAAAGCAAACAGTTGTGTATAAACATCACTCAGAAGTGTCACCAACCTCCTTCATTAATAACAATGTAAAGAAAAAAGCACTTTGAAGGGCGGGTTTGAAAGGCTTTTTCTTTTCGTTGTTACATGAAGGAGGTTTGTTTTCTTGATGTCTGAAGCCTCTGATTGTTTGCTGAATGCAACCAGAGGCGATGTTCTATTAATGGTACCCTAGTTAATATTAACTTTGGCGTTTTATTGGTGATCAATTTGATAGTTGTTTTCTAGCTGTTGATTTTATGTGGGAACTATTTTGGAAGCATTTGGTAAGAATCAAGGTGTAGATTCCAAGTAGATGACTAAATCACCAGTCACGATGGAGATCCATGAAATGTTTAGATGGCGGGAAAAGTGCCAAGATTTCAAGGACACTTACATGAGCCTACCCATCAGGTTCTTTGCTAACTGAGGCTAGATGGGTGACAACCCAAGAAATTTTTTGGGGGGTCATGGCACCAAAACTTTGAGACTTGTCTATTTCCTTCTGTTGTTGTCTGTGGATGAAGACTTTTTTATTCTGTTTGGCAAAAACCTCAGTAATTTTTTACCTGCCTTTGTATCCCCAGGTTGTATTGGGTTTGTAATGGTAACCCATATTTATCAAATTGTATAAATGTAAATTGCGAGAGGGGCTTTCGCTGGCTGGATTCAACTGGCTGTGTTGGGTTTCCGGACTGTGTGGCTGTGGTCTGGTAGATCTTGTTCCTAATGTTTTGCCTGCATCTGTGGCTGGCATCTTCGAAGAATTGCATCACCAGAGGGAAGTCTGTACACTGTAAGAGCATTAGGAACAAGGACGTCCTGAACTCCCACAACCATACAACCGGAAAATCCACAACTAATTAATATAAAATATTTTGAAATGCCATTTTAATTTTTTTTAATGTTTGGATGTTCATCACCTCGGGACCCTGTTTGAACGGAAAGGTGGCATGGACGTGTTGTATATATATTTTCTTATATGCAAATATTAAATTGAAACCACGTGACTCAGTTTGGCTCAATCTAAGATTCAATGATGCAGGATAGATATCTACACACTGATTGGGGATGCAGAATGTGAAATTTGGGAGACCTGTTGCTTAAAAGCTCTACCCATGAAGATTTCTCCAGTGTTATTCCAATTACCCTGTCTCTTGCGACTCTGACTCAGCACTTTTACAGTTCTTCTATCAATTCATGTTTCATCATGTCCAGGCTCAGGAATCGGAAGTCAACTATAGAAGCTGCATCTGTGATGCCAAAACTCGCCAGCAGGAGCTGAAGAAAGTTAGGGAGAGAATTGTCTCCCACATCCGGAAGCTGGTGTACCAGGGAGATGAAGTGATGACACGGGGTGAAGGTAAGCGTTAGCTACCAGGAATGCCACTTACCTTATCCACCCATCTCCAGCTTGATACCAGTAGAGGGAAGTTGCAAGAATATTGTGTACAGTTCTGGGCACCACAATTTAAGAAGGATATTGACAAGCTGGAACCGGTCCGGGAGGGCGGCAAAATGGTAAAAGGTCCACAGGTTATGCTGCAAGAGAGGCCTAGGGGCTGGGGATGTTTTAGGTCTGGACAAAGCGTAAGGGGGGGGACATGATAGCTATGTTTAAATATTTGAAGGGATGCCACGTCAAAGAGGGAGCAAGCTTGTTTTCTGCTGCCTCGGAAACTAGGACACGGAGTAATTGATTGATTGATTGATTGATTGATTGAGTTGATTTGATTTGATTTGAGTTGATTTGATTGGATTTGATTTGATTTGATTTGATTTGATTTGATTTGAGTTGATTTGATTTGATTTGATTTGATTTGGTTGATTTGATAAGTAGCGCTACCCGAAGGGTGACTCAGGCGATTCATACAATAACAAATAACAAAGGAGTGCAGGAAAGAGATTCCACTTAAACATTAGGAAGAGAACTTCCTGAACGTCAAGGCTTTTCGACAGTGGAATTTACTGCCTCGGAGGGTTGTGGAGTCTCCTTCTTTGGAGGTTTTTAAAGAGACTGGATGAACATATGTCAGGAGTGCTTTGCAGGGGGTTGGACTTGATGGCCCTTGGGGTCTCTTCCAACTATGATTCTTCCAGTCAATATAAGGTCAGCCAAGTATTGTTATGCATGCAATTTTTAGATTTCTGCCTGAAAAATACCCTCCAGATTCTACACCCAGAAGTCCCAAACCCTGCAGCTAACAATTCCAAGTGCAGTGGTGCATGAATTGTTGGAGAGAGAAAAATTAGATGGATGGGGAGGAATTATAAATGCTTCTCAAAAGAACATCAAGAAGTAGTCTTGGGTTTAGTAGAGATTAGAAAAGGAACCACCCTTTGGCCGAATTTAGCAGCTAGAGAGGAAACATAGGCTTGAGAAAGACTACTTTGTGGCTTTTTGAAGAGAGATCTGTTTTGAAGGAGTTCTAAACACTTAAACCATCAGCCACAGTCTTGTAAAGGTCCAATCGAAGCCTGGCTAGTTCCAGAACTGAAGAGGGCAGGAGTTAAGACTGAGAGATAATGTCACTCCAGCGAGTGATGAGCTCATAGACAGGTGAAGTGGGAGTGGAACGCCATTAACACACTAGCTCCCCAGCACATGCTGTTAGTCACCGGTTGAGTACTGTGGCAGAGTTCTATAAATTTTCAAAACCAGTTCTGATCTTTTGCTAGGTTATTCTTTTTCTCGAAGTGCATCATTTTTCACGGGGTTTCCGGATGCTTTTTCCCTCAGGTCACCTTGAGGATGTTCAAAGCCCGGCATGACCAAGCTGAAGCGAATCCACAAAGAGGATACCAAAAGTCTTGACTGAATTCTGCCACCAAACCCTACTAAGGTTGGCCGAGAAATATGGAGTTCTACATCCAGAAGATGCGAAAAAAAAGGAACTTTCTAGGTGGAGGAGTACACTTTTAAAATTTGCTTTTCCCCACCCTCAGGACCAAAGATGCAAAAGCCTAGCGTTTAGTCCTGCCTCCCATCCATGTTATCTACCTATATTCTATGTCAGCTCTGATATACAACCCCCTTGCTGTGCCGTCCTTGATTTCCACCCATATTGTTTCCACTGACCCGATATAACCTAACTATATTTAACATTTTTCTGGGTATGTGTCCCCATGTTGGAGTCTCAGACATGTTCTGAGAGTTCAGTGTTTCCCAAGCATGCAGGAACCCGATCTGATGAGAGCCGCGGCTTGCGTGAGAACACATCAACGGCTGTCCTACTCACGGAATCAGACCTTTGGTCCATCAAGATTCAGATTGTTAAGCAGATGAGGGAGCTCTCCAGGTTCTCACGTAGCAGTCTTTCACATTGCCTGGCCAGCAGCGCATAAAAGGGCGGGGAAGTTGCAAGCAAGTCATTGCAACCTTTGCAAAGAGCTTTCAAGGCCAAAATTTGAGAAGCAGAGGTGGTTTTGCCATTGCCTTCCTCTCCAGAGTCTTTTTATGGCGATCTCCTATCAAGAGTACTAACCCTAGAAAAGAGACATCTAAGGGGGTACATGATAGACATTTACAAAATTAGGCATGGGGTAGAGAAAGTTCACAAAGATAACTTTTTCTCCCTCTCCCACAGTACTATAACTTGAGGGCATCCAGTGAAGCTGATGGGCAGTAGATTCAAGATGGACAAAAGGAAATACTTTTTTACACAGAGTGATTAAAATGTGGAATTCCCTGCTGAGGATGTAGTGATGGCCACAGACAGAGACCGCTTTAAAGGGGATTGGATAGATTTATGGAGGATTAGTCTATTACTGGCTACTAGCCATGGTAATTAGAGTCAGTTCAGAGGCAGTCAATCTCTGAGTTTCAGTGTCAAGAGGCATAAAGGAAAGGCCCAGGGCTCTATGCCCTGTTTTGGGGCATACAGTGTTTGCCCACTGTCTGAGAAAGGATCATGGACTATATGGATCAGTAGTCCGATCCAGCAGCAGTGACATAAGTATAGATTTTTTTATGGGGTGAGACCGGCCAGGCCTCCCCAAGCCCTGCCCCAGCCTCAGTGCTTATAAAAGCAGTTCTCCAATGCTGGGAATAGCAGACTCCCCTGCTCCGACCCCCCTCCCCATCACCAGCGGGGCTCCCAACCGGCAGTCCCTTCTGCCCTCCCCTCCGGGCAGAGGTGTAGCTTGGGGAAATGGAGCCTGGTGCAAAATGTGAGTTTTGCGTGCCCCCCCGCCCCACCCCGTGGGTGGCTGCTGTGATGCTGTATTCCACCCCCAAACAGCATCACTTTCAGTGGTGTTTAAACTAGGGAGCCCAGATTCTCCTTTTAAATCCACCTTAAAGGGAGAATCTGGGGTCCCCATTTGGGGTGGATTATCCCCCAGCCTGAAACAGCATCACTTTCAATGTTTAAATTGGGGACTTCAGATTTAAATCCATGCCAAAAGGGCAATCTGGGGAAATTTGGGGTTCTGTCAGGGGTGCAATTGTTAAGCTATCAGCACCAAACTTTGAGGGTACCTTTAGGAGACTCTCCTGATGATACCACCCAGGTTTGGTGAAGTTTGGTCCAGGAGGTCCAAAGTTATGGATCCTCAAAGGTGTAGCCCCCATCTTCTATTAGCTCCCATTGGAAACAATGGGGGATGGGGGCACCCCCTTTGGGAGTCCATAACTTTGGACCCCCTAAACCAAACCTCACCAAACCTGGGTGAAATCATCAAGAGAGTCTCCCAAAATATCCCTGAAATTTTGGTGCTGCTAGCCTAAAAGCTGCCCCCCTACAGGCCAAAAAAATCTGGGGATTCAAGCTTGCATTAGACATGATTTCATCTGGATGCTCCCAAATACCACAGGACTTCTCACTGCCCATGGGGTGGGGGAATCCATATTTGGAAGCATGGGATAATAATTTGGAAGTATAGCATATTGATTCAAATCTAAAGCCCCATCCCAAGGGTGGGGGGAATGGCTCTTTGGAGCCAGTGCGAGCTCATGCATTTTCATATGTCCGCCCCCCGGGGCATTTGGCAAATGTGCCAGTGGGGTGGGTCATCTGGGAGTGGCTGGCGTTCCACCCTGCATTGGCATCCAATCACACCAGTGGGGGGCAGATAGGGGCAAAGCGACGGGAAACTGCACCCGGGGCATGTATGTACCCTGCGCCCCTGCCACATAGCACTCCACCCTGGAACGCCTCTTCTGAACACCACCGCCACAGCCCAGCCATGCCTTCACCTCTGCTCCTCCCGGGCGTTGTGCCCCCTCCCCCGTTGGCAGCACGGCCACTGGGGGGGGCAGGGCACACTGGGCATGGCCGACTCCCACCTGAGCTTGTGACTGCAGGTACCCACAGCTGGCGCTCTGGACTTTACATCAATTCAGCCTCTGGGGGGCTTTTGGCTATTGGGAGGGGTATTGTTGTTTTCTCCTCACCCCGTGCCAGCTGAAAGCCCCTTCTGGAGCTGGTGGTGGGCAGGGCAGTAACAGGGCAAGGTAGTCCCACCCACCTCAGGCCCTGGAATGAGGTTGCCTGAGAAAAGTTGTGTAAACCAACTTTTTAGAATTATTAGTGGTGATGTAATCACCACTACTCCCTTGTTGTAAGTATAGGGAACAAGTTAGTGTTTTTCATCTATAGTGTTTATTTCCCATTGCAATCATTCATTAGGTAAATATGAAGAGAAACCTTAACACAATTACAAATTTAAAGCTGAACATGGAAGCAATATTATTTCTTTTTACATAAATTAATAACATAAAAACTAAAAACAGAACGCTAATAGCAATCAGGCAAGCACTGGGCTAACAATCCAATCCACGATTATGATGTGTAAAATACTGAAGAACAAATAAACTCTCCAGTGTTAAGGAATAGGAACATAAGACGTTCAAATAAACTGTAATGATAAAACAAATTATGTAAAAGTAGGAAATTTAAAAAAACGTTTTCCTGTTCTACTGTTGTCTTTCATTAATGGTTGGAACCATAGTACCAAGTAAAGGCAGATTGAATGGCACAGTCCTAAAGTAGAGCAATAGCCTTCAAGTAACCTTACTACTCCTTTTGTGGACTCAGAAGAACCCACTCTGCTTAGGGATCAGCGCAGTAAGAAAGGGAAGAAACTTACAGTGCTGTCCTCAGAAACACCAGAATGTCCTGGAAGTATGCCTTGATGAATAGACCTGGGCAGGATTCTAAGTATATCTGTATAGGATGACATGGAGCTGCATAAAGCAGGGGGGGGGTTGTGCACCTAAAATCATAAATGTAACGTAATACACATGCTATGGCTAACATTAGATCGGACTGAATAACTTCGAAAGATTTTACTCAATCAATGAGAAGGAATAAAGTCTACGAATGAGGTTGTGATATTAGTTATGCTCCTTCAATATCCACAAATTGGTTGAAGCATACAGTCTCTCATGGCATCTACTCAGTATAAGCTTATCTGAGCTAATTAGAAAACCCACAATGAGTTGCCAGTATCTGGTAATATCTGGCTTTGATAAATCTTCAGAGGCTTGTGTGTATGTGGCATTTTCAGTGTACATAAGATATATATTCTGGCTGAGAGAAGCATATACTGAGTTGATGTCATGAGTGATTGCATGCTTTAACAAATTTGTGGATATTGGGTCACTATTTGTATCACAGCCCTGTTTGTCGACTTTGTTCACACTATTGATTGAGTTAAGTGTGAAGTTATTCAGTCCTATTAATTGTTAGCCATGGTGTGTGCATTTGTTATATTTCTGACTGTACACGATGATAGGTAATAATTCCGTGAAGTTAGAAGAGGTACCTGTTCTCATACAGGTTTGTAGTTACTGTCAATAATATCTTTGTTATGAGTTGCTCCTGGCACCCTCCCGTAAAAAAAATTTTGCTACCATGTTTGGACAAACAATAATCAGCATAATTGAAGTCTCATTTGTCACTGGGCTTCACCACCAACAACAGGCAACACCCACCTCCCCTGCTCCATCTGCCATAATTGCCCGGTAGAACAGCAGGAGAAACAAAGGACAGCATGGCTACTGTGATGTCACGTCTGGATGAGCAGCCATAACATGTCATTCGCAATGCTGTAAGAACTTCCCCAAAACTCTGTGGTCTTTCCCATAGAGATTGGAAGGAATTCTCATATCATTGTGATTTGTGGATGCTATAACAGAAGTGATGCTATGGCATCCGCAGCACTCCCCAGGCTTTGCCCCCAAACATACCTAGGAGTTTCCAGTACCAGCTAACAATCCAATCTGTGATAATCACAGTGGTTCTGTCCAATATGTTTTAGCTGAAGGGGCAATTCTGGAAGAGTCAGAGCCCACTGCAAAACATGCTGATCACTGCAAACTACCTTTCCCACAGTGCTGCTCTCAAATTCTTAACTCTGGAAGGAATTTTATTCCTTGCAGATTGATTACAAACGGGATCCCCTATGCATGCTAAAAGCTACTTCTAAATGTTTTTTTGTGGTAGCAGCTTATTCCATCACTCAATCAGTAAAGCTTGATTTTCTTTGCCGCGTACTCACTTCTATCTAATGGATGTTTCCTTGATATTTGGATGGTTGGATGTTTCACTGATGTTTGGATGTTTCTACTGCCAGTTAATCTTTAGTTTCTTCTGGGGAAAACTGAGACATACAAATGGTGTTTTGTTTTCTCAGGTCACCCTCCAATGCCAGAGAAGAAATAAGAATGCCACAGTTTCTGGTCACTTTTCTTCATCAGCTGCTGACCTCAGCAGCTCTTCAGAAGATACCTCTGGAAAGTTGTCTTCTGTGAGCAGTGAGCAAAGTAAGACACGTGCAAATTCAAGTTCATTTTCCATTTCATCCTTCAGATGTGTTTTTGCATTTTGTGATTGTTTTATAATTTGTGGCCACATCAGTGAATATGTATGATGTCTTTGGCAGTCTTTCAGGGATGTACCGCCCATGGGACATGTGGGGTCACATATCCCTGGATGGAGGCCATTTACTCGTGTGGGGGGGCAGAAGATCACCCCCACACAGCCACACCCCTCTGCATGCAGGGAGTGGTGACAGCTGGCAACGCCAGTAATCGTTCTCACCAGCCCGCTTGGCGAGGAACCCCACACATCGGCACCCACTGGCCATGGCCATTACGTCTCCTGCTGCCGCCAGGGAGAGGGCAGACACGGAGGTTGGATTAGATATGCCTCTGGGATAGCTAGAAAGTCAGTATGCACAGTGGTTAGAGTGTTGCACTGTGACCGTGGAGAGCCAAGTTCAGATTCATGTTTGCCTCATGAAACATACAGGCTAATCTTAGGCCCGTCATACCCTCAATGGTATCTGTTATACTCCAGTGTGCATGGAAGAGCAAAATGGGCAAAAGAACTCCCTCCCCAGTGTGGCTCTACATGGAAAAAAAGCTGGAGGGAGGAGCCCTTCCTACTCCAAGGGCACCATTCTAAGGGTGTTTAAGCTCTCTCTTTTTTTAAAGTAGCCATTCCCCACACTTGCTGGGTGGCTGCAGGGAACCCAAGTCTATGAAAAAAATAACATATGTTTTGACCCATAGATCAAATTAAGCCTGAAATTTCTCTCGAAGCTCAAATGGCTAAAATGAGGCTATCACACTTTGGTCATAATATCAGAAGACAAGACTCCCCTGAAAAGACAATAATGGTAGGAAATGTTGAAGCCGGAGTCAAAGAGGAAGACCCAACTTGAGATGGATTGACTCTATAAAGCAAGCCACAGTCCTCAGACTGCAAGACCTGAGCCAGGCTGTTAACAATTGGATATTTGGGAGGAACTGATTTATAGTGTTGCCATGAATTGTAGGGAACCTTATGGCACTTAACATACACACAAGTTAATGAAGGGTCTTTGAGTAACTGATTCCGTGGTACTTCATTCCCCTACCCCTTGCCACTAGGTCATAAATCCTACTTTTTCTTCCCTTTTACAGTTCAGTGTAAATTCACATAGTCTTTTCCACATAAGGATCATCTTGGGTGGCTTTCCCATTGTTGCTGCAGTGACTGATCCAGCCCAGTGGCCCCAGGGCTTCCATGTGGCAGGTTTCCCCAAAGTTTCCCAGCCCCAGGACCCCACAGCAGCCACTCCCTCTCTTTGCATCTCAAGGGGCTTATTCTTTTTTTAATTGGCAATTAACATGTAGTATTATAATGTTTTAATAGTCTGTCAGGTTCTCTGAATGCATACCTTTCATTGTTGTTTTTTAAGTATCTAGCTGAGGGGTTACCAACATGGTGCCCATGGGTGACATAGTTTCTGCCAACACCTTTCCTGGCTTTCACCAACTGTTTTTAGGAACTGAGTGAGCCCAGGTATGGTTTTTGCCAGCAAGACTTCTGATCGATTATTGTAGATTGAATTGGCTGCCACCACAACACAAGGATCTTCATTGTGTTACCAAATCATTTAGTAGCTGGCCCCACCTCATATATAGCAGCGATTTGTTGCTGTGCCTGCCATGCTGTGTCAGAATTCCAAATGTGCCTGCAGGCTGGTCTAGCCCCTTTTGCAGATATCTCCATAATAAAAAGGGATTTTAGACAACTGGATAGACAGGTGGTTGAAATTCTATAATTACACCTCTATTGTCAATTTAAAAACAAAAATGAGCTTTCTGGTTGCAGGATGAGGAATGGTGCCTATGTGTGTGGGGCTAGGAAGATGCAGACTTTTCCCCAGTGGTGTTGCGCCAACGGGGGGGGGGGGGGTGCCCCAGGCACAGCTGCCACAGGGGTGTGGCCGGGCTGTGGAGGGGGCAGGGCGGGCATTCTGGAGGGGCGGGCAGCGCTGCAGCAGGGGCACAGGGCATGCGCGTGGCCCAGGCGCAGTTCCCCCTTGCTCCGTCCCTGCTTTTCCCATACACATGGGTGCCCCCCCAACTCTGTAAACAGTTTTTACTAAAACATCAAAACAAAACAGGTTTGGGAAAGTCACAGGAGAAGATATAAGGATGCATTACAGTTCAGTGAGGAAACGGGAGGAAAACCCTACTTTCTAATAATATCTACATCGGGGCAAACAATCCATGCGTAAAGGACCTTTTCCTTATTGATGGTTTCTGTATAAACCAAGGCGAATTCTTTATTTCAAGGGGGAGGCCATATCAGAAAGCAGCTAACCATTAATGTAATTTAATCATCCAGTAATCTGAATATCTTTTTTAAAGCCCTCCATAGATCTGGGGAACACTTGTTCACTTGAAATATTTTAAAGCTGTCAACATCCTCTCCTTACCCAGTCATTTTCTTTGAGCTGAAGAAATGAAGTATGTTTGAACTTCCCCTAGATGACAGGCTCATAAAAAGCTAGAAAAGATTACTGTATAGATTGCCTGAAAGATAGAAGGCTGATTAATTATTGGTGTCTGCTGCCAGCAGTGGAGGGATGGATTCTCTACTTCCTCCCAACAGCTCCTAAATAAGGTACTACAATTTGGTGCACGGAAATTACCTTCATCTAGTAAAAGTCAGAACGAATTTTGTGGTGTAGTGCAGACCGAGGCCAAACTGAATGATTTTAGTAATGCCTCCTGACCTGCTGATTCTCTAACAGATTTGCAACTGTCTTTCAAGATGATTCTTCCAGGCCTGTTTCCCCACTTCTCTTTGGCTGTATAAGGACATAGCTTTGGATCCTATGCTAAGCAAGCATGGTAGTGCTTGGAGAAGGGAACTTTCCTGCTTCCTGTTGCTGCCTGCCATGCCATTTGAAATCATGCTTGCGGTCATGCTTGCGGGGGCAGGGGCGGGGTGGGGGGGGAAATCAGTGCACTTCCAGGAGCAATACAAGTTTTTATTTATTTTATTTATTCATTCAACTTATATACCGCCCAATCCCCGAAGGGCTCTGGGCGGTGAACAACATAACATTCAAATACAGATAAACATAAAAATCAAATATATGTTAGTCTCTAGATAATATAAATTAAAATGCAGCAATTAATACATAACATAACAATGCCCGCAAAATCCTTCTTAAACCCTCCCGAGAGGAGAAAAGAAAGGGTGGGTCCAACAGATGGTAACGGACCCTAATTCCATAAAAATGGAAGAGGGGGGGCACTGACATGGATCATCCCCCGTCATCGATTACCCTGACATGCCAGCCCCCATTTTCAGTTGCTTGCCCTCGAGAAACTGAGGAGCAGGAGAAAAAATGGCCAACACAGTGATGCTCTAGGAATTTTCTAGGTTTCTGGAACGTGATATTAAAACCTCCCCAAATTTCACTGTTCCCAGTCACTGCTCCCCATATCTCCCAGTATATGGGAGTATACTCCCAGTATACTCCTGTCTATCATAGTAACACCATTATCAAATGTGGATAAGTTAATGAAGCAGGGGGCTACAGTGCTGTACTGCAATTCCTCAGGGCCTGTAAGACAAAGTTGTTCTGCCAGGCCAGTGGTGGTGAACCTATGGCACGGGTGCCAGAGGTGGCACTCAGAGCTGTCTTTGTGGGCACACGAGCTGTTGCCCCAGTTTGGGCACTCAGCAGTGGCATAGCACCAAGGGGGAGAGGGGTACGCGATGCACTGAGTGTGCGCTCCTGCGAGGGTGTGGCGAGGGTGTTTTGGGGTGGGGCGGGGGTGTTTCGGGACAATCCAGGGTCATTCCAGGGCAGGGCATGCGCGTGGCAGGGGCACAGGGTGCACGCTTGCCCCAGGTGCAGTTTCCCCTCACTCCACCCCTGGCACTCAGTCTCTAAAACGTTCGCCATCACTGTGCCAGGCCTATGGTTGAGCCCAGCAACATTTACCATCTTTGTGGCCTCACTCTTCCTTTCCCCTTTTCTTTTTTTCCCTGACTTCCCCTATTGTGACGTCTTGCAGATATATGATGATACAGGGGTTGTTGATTGGTTTAGCCCTCATATTTTAAACTGGCACTGAAATTGATTGTTTTTATTGATTTTATCACTTATTATGTTGTTATATTGTTGTAAGGTGCCCTGAGCCCGTTTGGGGAAGTGCAGCCTAGAAATTCAATAAATAAATAATACAGTGAGAGGGAAGAATGTTGCTCTCTGCCTCATCTGCTGCTGAGAAGCACCTTCTTCCTGCAGAAAAGATGGCCTGGATCCAAATTTTTCAGAATATTCCTCCCCGCCCCCACCCATAGCATTAACCCCAATTGTTAACACCATCATAACCTCTAATCATACCATATTTAGCTAGAAAACAGTATAGAGGTAATGAAGATTGGGGAATCCTGCTTCAGAATGAGAAGCAAAATGCTTCCTACTCTCTAAAATAGTACTCAACAGTGGGAAATTATATGGATGAAAGATGTAAAATTTATAGCCAGCCAAACATTAAGAGAAAATTGGCACAAGATGTTTTACAGGTGGACTATCAAAGGATAGACAAGATGGACAAGAACTACGAAGGGAAATGTTGGAAATGTTAGAAAGTGGTTGATACCTTTTACCATATGTGTCAGACAAGTAAAAAAATTAAAAATGGAAAGAAATACACAAATTCAGCAAATATTTTAAATTAAAAATGATAAAATGTCATGGATGCCACGAATGCACTATTAGGCATTTCATCCAAAAAAATTCCAAAAATCATAGAAGAAATGTTATGCTATATGATAACAGCAGCTAGAGTTATACTTGCGGCAAAATGGCAAGCAGGAGAATGCCCAAGCCAAGAGGACTGGGAAAGCAAACCAGCAGAATATGTGGTACTGGCAACATTAACAAATTTTGTAAATAAAAGACCAAAGAATTTCAAGATAAATGGAAAGCATATTTCTTATGTTATCTTTATAAATGTGGTTGTTGAAATGTTGTACATAAACTATTAATAACCCTCATGATATGCTAAATATTGAAAAAAGGGAGGAAGACATATAAAACATTTGAATATATCATGAATAGAAGATAATAATGTCTATTTTCAATGTTTCACATGTGAGAATTATTCTTAGAAACTTATAATAATCTTCAACCAACTTCACCTGACCTTTATTAGGCATATCAGTAAAACAAAATACAGGACAGAGTGGGTGTTAAAACAGGGCATAAAATTGGACAAAGCACGTAAGGTTGGTACAGAAGAGGTGATCAAGCTTCCATTATGTCTTTGACTTGAGCACTTCTAATAAAAATCCAGCGGTTTTTCCAGTTATCCCGCCATTGCTATTATTCAGCAGGTGAATAGTCTTTGTATGCTCTGAACAACTTTTTTTATTCCCTAGAGCCAGGACAAGTAGGGAGAGTCTAGGTAACGCATACCTCGAGCAAGAAAACATAATATGCTTGAGGGTCTCAACAGTATCCTGACAATCTGCACATGTTCTATCTTTGTGGTGATTCCCCTCCCCCTCCTGTGGCCGCGGCTGACAAGCCGTCCCACCGTCCCTATCCGAGGTGATGGACTCCTCGTCTGTGGCCCCGGTCTTTGGAGCTCGTAATGCAGTCAGCTGCCTAAACCACAGGGTGCTCCTCGAGGGGTGAGGCCAGCCCTCACTCCCTGGGGTTCCCTCCTATTGGTGTTTGGGGGGTGGCTGCCCCCCTACTGGGGTCTGCTGCTCCCTCCCCAGCCAGCTTCTCTCCCCTCCTTGGACTCCTCTCTTCCCCCTCCCAGGCGCCTCCGCACTCCCCTTCGCTCCCTCTCACTCCTCCTCCTTCAGCTCCTCCGCTCTCTTTCCCTCCTCCTCCTTCTGCTCCTCCACTCTCTCTCACTCCTCCTCCTTCTGCACCTCCACTCTCTCTCCCTCCTCTTCCCTCTGCTCCGTCGCTCTTCCTCTCTCCGGTCCACCTCCCTTCCCCCACGACGCTTTCCCCGACCTCCTTGGGCCCCCGCACAACCCTCCCACGCCCTGCTGCGGCCAGCCTCGCTCTTCCGGCGGTCTTCGCCATTGTCCCGGCCGCGCCCCGTTGATGGCGAGAGGCGCGGCAGCTGCCGGCTAAGCCGCAGCTGCTCCTCGTCGCGCCAGTCGTCCGTCGGCGCCGCCCCCCCGCTGGCGCTCCTGCCGCGGGTCGGGGCGTTGCGCCGGCCGGCTGCCGTCGTGCTGGCGGCCCCGCCCCTCGGCCGTCCAAGTCCGGGGTGAGCCGGCGCGGCGACCCCCGGACAATCTTGAAGTAGAATGTTCAACTGTTGGCCCTTAAGAAAGGCAGAGGGGACTGCATTACATCTAGCTTGAATGATGATCCATCTCTGCCTGGGCTCTGTGAAGGTAATTTCAGGATAGATTCCAAAGTGCAAGGGAGAGCAAGATGTCCTGGCTGCACTCAACAGCAACTGGTATTCCTGGTCCAGTAGCCTTCTTTTTAGGGATAGCCAAATTTCGTTTGCAGATTGCATAAAAAAGGTTTCTAAGGAGAGACCTAAAGAGGTTATTTTAGCCTCTATACATTTCCACCATTCGGAGGATTGCAGTTCAGAGAGGGCTAAATGGGTGAGGCTTTTGGCCTCAGTATTAAAGCAAAGATGGGACCAGAATTTTAAAGTAGTCATCCACACTCTGGTTTCCAATGGGTGCTGTCCTGAATCGAGACACAGAACAGCATATGGGACACAGTGGGGTACCCATAATAATCACTTATCTATCTTTTTAGCTATTTCATCTATTTGTATTTTTATCGTAATATTGTCCAGTGATATTTGTTAGATTATTGTCTATGCTATTTGTTAGATTATTATGATAATCATTATTTCATGTTTATTATGTCATTCACTATTGACAGTAGCAGTTATCATACTTCGATTATTGTGTATAATATCATATGCACAATGTCCTTTTTTCTTCGCTTTCTGATACAGTTGCAATACTTGTTTTGGACCTTTTTCTTTTTGCTGTTCTGTTTATATTTATTGTGATTATTTTGAGTGTTCAGAATTCAGAAAATGCTAGCATTAATGCAGGACTGGTGATGATGCTGTTGCAGTTTTCCTATTTGTAGGTTTCTTAGAGGCAGCTATTGGCCACCATGTGAACAGAATGCTGGACAGGCCTTTGGTCTGATCCAGCATGGCTCTTACATTCTCATAACAGGGGAAGTCAATGTTGAATGAAAAATTCTTTGTGAGAAAATGATCATACAACAGAGGGACATTGATGGGGTGGAACTGGGGATTGAGCCTGGTATGTCTCTTGCGCTCTCCACACCTTCTATAAAAAAAGAGAGAAAAGTGTATCTTTGTGCAATTTAAAAATGTTTAGATCTGTAACAGAACTGGCATGGGAGCAGTGGTCGGTTGGAGGAATTGTATTACATTGATGCATGTCACAGGTGCTTGCCAATAGGCATCCACAAAGCTTTGTGAAATCAACTCGCATCTCTCTCCTGGGGAGAAAAATTAAGTTTTCTCTGGTTCAGCTTGAAAACATCAGATACCAGTGAAAGGCAAGTAAAGGATACAATCTGGAACACAAGGAAAAAGGGAGCCAATCCCCCCCCAAAAAATTACTTGCCAAATTGGCAAGGAAGCACACAATGTGATATTAAATTTCTGTTGTATTAGTATTAAGCCAGAGTACTACAATACACATTCCTAAACAACCATTAATTCTGTCATACAAAATGCGTTCTTTGCATCAGATTCATTCATAAGTACCAGGACCTTTCATGAATGATTTCTGTTAAACGTCACAGACGGCTAAGGAAACACAATTCGTCGGGGACAAAATTTAAATGGCAGCTTATGTCCTCCGGTGTGTTGATATTTCTTAAGTGAACCGACACACCACATCCAGGTCATCAAGCAAATTGTTCATTAGCTGCTACTTGGTGTTGTAGTCCCAGCGTAACACCTAGTACGGAGATGTCACGCCCACAGGAAATTTTCACAGCAATTGCCGAAGTGCTTGAGTATATATAGTTCCAGCTGTTACATTCGTGTAAACTTATGCAAAGTAACGCGTACGAACAGTAATATGCACTATGTTTTACAAGAGCTCATTTAACGCTCTTGTTTTTGATGTCCAACCACTTCTTCTGAAGCACGCAGTCTTCAGCAAATTACAGCAATCTTCAATGATATGCAAACCGCAAAGAGTGCGGTTTGCATATCTTTGAAGAGTGCGGTTGGCTCCCTTTTTCCTTGTGTTCCAGCTTGAAAACATGCCAGATATGTACAAAACTCATTTTGATACACCACAGCAAGGCAAAGTTTAATATACCTAGGTTCTGTGGACAATGATGACTTTCTTTCCATCGTTCTAATTTTTTTACATTTGTAGACAGCTTTTGCTCTTGCTCCTGTCATCTAGGTCCCAGCAAATCCTTCTACAGTGACACAGAGAGCCTGGGAGGCAGCACTGAGGGACAGTCCTTGGATTCCCCCACTTCCAGTCCAGGTGAGATGAATGCCATCCTCTTTCATTCAAAATGCATACTATTTATTTGAACACATGAAGCAGCTTTGTACTGAATCAGACTATTGGTCCATCAAGGTCAATATTGTCTACTTCGATGGGCAACAGCTCTTCAGGGCCTCATGTGGAGGTTCTTTCACATCACCAATTATTTTATCCAACCTGACCTGGGTGGCCCAGGCTAGCCTGATCTCATCAGATCTTGGCTGCTAAGCGGGGTTGGACCAGGTTAATAATTGGATGAGTGACCATCAAGGAAGTCCAGGGCCACTCCATGGAGGCTGGCAAATCCTCTGAACGTCTCTTGCCTTGAAAACTCTGCTGGGTCAGATGTAACTTGAAGTCACTATTCACCACCACCATCACCTGATCCTTTTGACTGGAGATGACAGGGATTGAACTGGAAATGGTCTGAATGCTGGCCAGATGCTCTGTCACTGAGGCATAGTCCCTTCCCTTGTTGTGTTTCAAAATTTTGGTCCTACCGAGTAGGGGTTGTTAGTACCTGATTGTTGATCTTGCATAAGGGTAGGTTGCAGCTAGATCTCCCATCGTGTAATGTGCCTTCAGTTTTGTAATGCATAATCCTTATTCTTTCCATGTCCCAACATTTTCCAAATGTGTTTGATTTGTTTTTATTAAATTTGTATTTATTATTGTTTTAGCTCCTTCCTTCTCCACTAATCCCAGTGGCTCAAGGCAGATTACAAAGTAGCTGCCCAGGAGCCAAAACAACAGTCAAACCCATAACCAATCCAAAGCCTGCAGATAATCACCCCTGACAAAAAGCCATATCCACACAGCGTGACTCCACTTAATTGGTCGGTCGCCGAAAGAAAACAGCCTTGGATCTTTTATAAAAAAGAGGGATGTAAAGAGAGAGTTGCCAACTGCATGCTTGGAAATTCCTGGAGAGTTGGAGCCTGGGGAGGGACCTCAGGGAGGTATAATGCCCTAGAATCCCATCTTCCAAAGCCACCGTTTTCTCCATGGGAGCTAATCCCTATTTTCTGGAGATCATTTATAATTCTGGGAGATCTC